>NC_137455.1:153446965-153749916 GCF_964235325.1 Thermobia domestica | reverse complement strand
CTGTAGTTACTGGAATTCGGATTGGATAATTAATTGTAAAGCAATTACATGGTGCATTAACTATATTTTTGTAATTTGCAGATTCAAGTGTTAATTAGTGCAACAACATTATTGTAGAAGATTCTCTGCATTGCAGACTATTACTGAATGTCATCACTATTACATTATTTGCATATATATTACGCTTAATAGGTGAATGCATAGCGTTTGAATTGGTGATGGAACATTTTTTTCCCGCTACTGCAGTTTAAATATTCATCATACAGATTTTAACAGAAATCAATGGCCAAAAAGAATTGCACATAGGTGTTTTAAGACATTTCCAAATTATGACTTACGTCTACTTCAACGAATTAAACGGAAAATTTTGTAAGAAACAAAAATAAATAAATTACACAAAGACATTCAGGTTGTTAGAATTCTCGTCAAATTAGCAAAACCAAACAAGTTACTGCAGATTCATGTGGTTATTTAGAAATCACTTGTGTAAAAATAAAGATGCTTTAGTTAGACTTCACATCCAAATAGTACACATCTTAAGAATTTGATTTTAGAGTACAGTTTCAGGGACAGCGTACAAATACGATCACTACAAACTAAAGAGCTGGGAACTAAGTCAATAAGGTATTTGAATAGTTAGAAGCATCTACGGCAAATTGTACTACACATATAATATGGAAGAATGCCTAATTTGAGTTAGTTTTAAGTTTAATGTCCCTATTCGGAATCGAGGCCATATAAAGTACAAGTAAGTTTCCGACATGCGTTCTCACCGGAAACAACACTAAAGGAGAGAACTCTAAGAAGTTAATTGAGATGAACTACGGAACGAGGACATACAGACAAAATTTCTATTTCAAGGAAGCCATGTCAACATTCTAAAAGTATATAATACATCTAATGCACACTATAAATTCATTAATAATGTTGTATTTAATAACTAAATTAGATATTTGCTGTTATCCTTATTTATCATTATAAAGCAAGCATTTTCCCCGCTAAATCACAAATTGTGTGAACATAAAACATATTTTGAGCATTTTTGTTTACATTTTCTTCAGTGGCAAATCAAATAAAGTGATTTCTAAACTAAGTACATACAAAGTAACATGTCCTATTGTCATGGGTTGTTCCAACTATATATATATTCATAACCTACATTTAGGTACCTCATCTACATTATCTACAATTAGATTTACATCAGTTGTTGACCACCACACACAAGAAATATTTTAATAGAGTTACTGTTCTACTGTGGAAGGTGTGAACAGCATAATTACGTCTCTATAATTTTGCGCTAAACTGACTATTAAATCAAATACTTCAAATTAACGGCAAAATATATTACATTACAAATTAACTTTTCTGTATCTGTTTCAATATAATGAGACCTGCCAAGAGTAGCTACAATTTGATCTTGCTATCTACTTACAATCATAAAAAAGTTAGGTGACCTATGGGTTTGTATTTTTCCTACTCATTTCACTGAGGCTAGAAGAGCAAAAGTCAAAGACTAAGTCGAAAGTTAACGTCAAAATCACTTTTACACTGCATGATAGTCTACCAGATGAGTATTAATATGTGCAAGAAGGGTAAGTCTTTATGTTCATTTGAACTCTCAAAAAGAAAAGAAAATATTCAGATTACTTGTCGATGTCTGTATCAACTTTCACAGTGAGTTGTACAGTGTGTATCGCTGAAAAGGTAATTTTGAGTCCACTCTATAAAAATAAATAAATAAGTAAAAATATGTCGACAGAAAAAAAATGTTCGAACTTTCTATTATTTGTAACGATTCAAAGAAACGCTTAAAACAAAAACGTTTGAGACAATAAGCACAGAAATGCATACAATGCCCATGCAGACATTGGTTCCCTTATTCTGAAATGGATCTCAATGCTTCCAGAAGCTCAGGCAATTATTATTTACAGCTAGAAAGATGTCTTTGTTTGCCGGATAAACCTAGTTTGGGATCTAGAACGAATAATATGATAAGAAACCAATGTCTAGAAAGATGAACGAACTTCTCTTCTTTCAATAATGCCGAAAGTCTCCAAATTGACGCGATGAATCTCAATATATTGAGAAAATTTCCGAAGAATTTCCTTGAAGTGTTAGAAGTACACTTGAGACTGCAAAGCGGTCAACTGCCTCATGAAGAATGTGATACGATTCAAACCAGAAAATGGGGAGAATCTTCATCAGCTCCACTCAACTCTGGCCATCCTGTTTTTTTAGTCCACATTAAGACGACTTAGGCCTTCGACAATTAATCTCATTCATAAGACACTCTTGGCGAAAAAGTCAATTTTTTTCTAAGGAATATTATATTCTATCACGCCTTGTTTCCATTTTGTACTAATACACAATAACACACTGAGCAAGGCTATGTGATAATATGTAAAAAACTCTATCACGTAACAGTTTCAACACAATAATTTCACTTTCGCAGAAATGACTTTGATCTTGTTCTAATTTTCGACTTATTTTTTAAGTTTCTATGGGATATAAGAAAAAGTATTTTTAAACTGCAAAATTCCATACCTTTTTTACAATTTAGTTTACATGTCTTTTGTTTTCCTATTATAATATTATAAACGACATTTATAAAGTCCAAATGGCTAAGATCACACGATTGACTGTTCTTGGACATAGAAAGGATACATTCCCTCTTTTTATTTACAAGTACCGTATGTAATAATACATATGTTCAAAGTAATAGAATTAAAACAACGAAGATTTACAGAGACAGAGAGAGAAAGAAAGAAGACATATACAACAAAAATGTAACTTCGAAATTTCACTAAAATCTTAGAAAAAGGGGAGTAAGTAAATTACCAAAGCCCTTCTTCGCTAAATATACAGTGAAATAGAACTACTTGAATATTTTTTAATTGTAAGACAAAACTTTACATTTGAACTACAAACTAGAAACGTTTTACATTTATGCGTATGCTACATCCATTTCTTTCTATACGAAAGAAAATTTTGGTTTTCTCTGTCGCAAACTGAAAACTGCTCTTCATTTAAAACTATTTTAAGATAATTACACCTAAAATATGCACATATACACCAAAATTGCATGACATTAAATTAAAGATAAAATTGACTTAACTGCATTGGAAAACTGCATGTCCATATGATATTATATACGCATGTTAGTAAGAGAAGCTGACATTTCAACAACGAGCACTGAGAAAAAAACTACCCGTACTAGCAGATTAATGAAGATTAGTACTACAATTCAGTATTTTTCCTCTTTTTATAATATACGTTAACTACCGGTAAAGCTTTAAAAAAATAATATTAAAAAATTAAAAATCTACTACAAGAAATGCGTCAAAACTATATATCCTACTCTAACTTACAAAACTCCCTTTAAAGTACAATATTGCCCTTCGTGTGATCAGTATGAAGGTGAAAAAATTCCACGTGCTTTTGACTTATTGCAACTTGCAGTCAGTTACCGTATTTTACGGACTATATGACGCACTTTTTTCTTCGAAAAATTGCCTCAAAAATTAAGGTGCGTTTTATACTCGAAATTAATATTAAAATGTCCAGGTTTGATCTAAAATTCTCGACAGTCTTAAAAATGGCCATATAATCGATGCCGTAGAAAACCTATCTCTATCTGGCAACATAGAGATTCAACAAGAAGAAAGTTCAGATTATTATTTTCAGGGATTTTAAAGGCCAGTTTGGTTTTACAAACTAACAATTATTATTATTATTTTTTTTTTTTAGTCTGACTTTGCAATGTAATAGTAAAAATGGTACAAATGTTACGGTATTTTTTTTTTTAAATTGCTTAAAAATTAAGGTGCGTCTTATAGTCCGTAAAATACGGTATGTGATCTTCCAATTTACTACAGAGCAAATTGGATTTACAAATACACAAAAGAATTTCTTTAATTCTTAATACACTTTTTCTGAGAGCTGGTGGAGGAAAAAATATTGTTTATACAAATAAATTTTCCACCTAGTGTCTAATTAATCGATGGAAACAATTTTAGTGCTATTCTAAAATGGAACTTCCACTAGTTTTGTTCTTTGATTCAGTGCTTAGAGCAGAGTTGTTCAACTTGAGTATCACGACACCCTATTCACAATATGAAACGAATGAAAAAAAAACTGATAAAATAATACTAAATTTCCTTCTTTCCGTTGAGCATATGATATGCGTGATTGATATATTAGTTTCTGCAATTTTGTACGAGTAATATTCAACGATATCAATAGATGTACCTGTTTTTAATTATGTATATTCGCACTGCCTATTGGTTTATGTTTTAATTCTTTGAGTCTTGACACCCAGGTGAACACAGTAAACTCCTTCTTAATAGAGAAGGTCGCTTGATTTGAAAGGGAGAATGTTTCGTTGTGCCTATGAAGTTAAGGATGCAATGTTGTAATTATTTGAGCAAGAAAAGAAAATTTAATTTCCTGACGTATTAAAAGATAACCTCCGGTACACAAAACTAAATTTCCTTTTTAATATGTTTGAAATACTAAACAAAACAAATGCTAATATACAACGTACGAGTTCAAATCTCCTTATAGCTAAACAAAATTGTTGTTTTAAGAGATAACAATAGATGTATCGATACAAGAAAAAGGCAATATTGAAATGTTTCCATTGACCTCTAAATGTGCAACAAGTAAGCACGCAATGTGCACTAAGCACCAAGACACAACACTAAGTTTATGACAATCCAATTAATATCAACATTTATGCGCATATATCCACATCGTGAGAATAAAAGTTTCTGCCCCATACATTTCCCAAAATTGCTTGATTTTCTAAGTTCAAGTGTACTGTCTATTCAATTTCAGAGAATTCACATATAAAGATATGTTTGGTTATTTGTCTTTAAAGGAACTGTTGAAAAAGATCATATCTACTGAAAAATATGAACAGGTTAAATCAATATGATGCTGTGTAAGTACTCTTGTTTAATTAGTTTTCATACTTTTCGATATATTTTTCATAATGTTTTAAGAATAAACCTGAAAGTAGAAGATAAAACTTATCATTCTTGTGTAGAATGTAAACGTTTATATAAAGTTGGTCAGATGGAAATGTGTCTGCTTTTAGGCATTTCAAGATATGGTAACCCTAAATGAAAAGAAAATCTGGATAGATATTTTCTAATGCTAACGTTGAAATTTTGAGAAGATTAGATGAGAAAATGCGTTACAATTTTCTCTATGTCTGATACAATATAAGACAGATTTGTAATTCCTCAAGCAAATTTAAGTCATTAAATTGTCACATGAAGATGTAACTTCTCAATATTATTTTTTATGTGTAAATGTAAAGTTTTGTATCTGTAAAAAAGGTGTTTCTTGTCTTATACTAGGGAAACCCTTATAGAAAATTAACGTTTGTTTAAAATAAATCACCTTTGTTACAACAAAATTTGTATTTTATAATTAATATCAGTGATTGGGTGTCGTGTAAAATTCTGAGTACTAATAGTGTGTCACTATAAGGGAAAACTTGGAAAGCACTGGCTTAGAGATATACAAACGTACTCTATTGAGACTATTTGTCTCCTTGAAAAACAAGGTGAAACTCTATCAGGATAAATATCTTAAAACGGAATGTTTATGTTGTTATTATGAATACAGTATTAAAGCATATTTCTCAAGTTCGTAATTATCGCAAGAAAAATAATATTTACTTTCTTTATTACTTTTTAAATGGAAATTGTCCTACAGAAAAATAGAAACTTCGAGAACAAATTATTTGTAAATTGTCAAGTACACTTATCTATTCAAAAGCTTGTTCATATGAACTGGTTTCTCCCAGATTCTTTTTTCTTTTATCTCTTCTAGAGTAATAAACGAAGATCTAATCCAATGTTTATTAGAAAAGCTATTATGGTGTCCATTTCAATTCATGAGAAATATAAGCCTTCTGCATAAATGTTCTAATGTTGAAGTTGATGGTACATATGAAATAAAAATCCCAGAGAGTTATATACTGCCCTTGTGTTAGAGTTTTAAAGGAGGAATATCAAATGAAGTACGAAAAGGCAGTATCATAAGCATGCATAAACCTACGGAAGAAACTGAAGATTGCATTAAAGACAGTTTCTAAGAAGCATTGGAATGTATTTTCGATCAGTTTCCGTGAGCGTAATGATATGAGATTTCAATTTTAAAAACTGAGAGAAGAGATGTGCCATCCAACGATCAAATCTACATGAAATAAATAATGACAATAGCGTTTTCAACATCTAAGAATACAATAATCAAATTTATTTATTTCCAACACAAAGGGATTCACAAATATGTATGGATATATCCGGACGGATGAACAAAAGCCAAATTGATTACCTTTTCGCAGAATGCTGGAGGCATGCCATCTTATATGTCTGATAATATCGAAAGGCAGATTTTAACTTGAATTTGAAGGTTGCGAAGATATGATAAAGACTTGATAATAAAATGTAACGCGGAAGTCGCACAGGAAGAAAAGCTTTGATATCAGAAGAATAAGAACCCAAAAATCCAAAAATAATACGAAGTTCGTGTTCATATTAGAACTCAGGGATTATAGCGCGCACACCATGACTAACATCAGTGATATTACAAAACGGGCAGCAGGGGGAAGTGCAAGGTATGTTAGGGACGAGCATTCCTTATTCCGTAATAACGAATGCAATTCTGTTGTGACCTTTTTTACACATATGTATAGACATTATTACCGTTTATTCTTATTCCTTACCAATTTCTTCTGCATAATAAGCAGATTCTTTTGTAATTGTCTTTGATCAAGATGGCTTTTCCCGCCTGAGTATATCTGCTGAAGTGGAATCAGCAGCTCTTGTAATTTCTTTAATTTCTTAATAGTTGAGTTAACCTTTAGATGGCAATCCCAATCAAGGATTCTATGATTTCTGCGATGTGTACTTTACTGATCTGTCCTTCGCTTTTCACTCGTATATGTAACCAGTCATCGAAATACTGCTTGTATCATTCGCAACATTTCCAAGATCTGCTGTGATGTTCTGTTTTCATCCATAATCTCATTCAGTCAAGTCTGATGCCCATTATGAATCCACTCAACATTTGTACATTTCCCTTGTTTTATTTTTGACATTATGGATGGAAACTGAACATCACAGCAGATCTTGGAAATGTTGCGAATGATACAAGCAGTATTTCGATGACTGGTTACATATACGAGTGAAAAGTGAAGGACAGATCAGTAAAGTACACATCGCAGAAATCATAGAATCCTTGATTGGGAAAAAGTGCCATCTAAAGGTTAACTCAACTATTAAGAAATTAAAGAAATTACAAGAGCTGCTGATTCCACTTCAGCAGATATACTCAGGCGGGAAAAACCATCTTAATCAAAGACAATTACAAAAGAATCTGCTTATTATGCAGAAGAAATTGGTAAGGAATAAAAATAAACGATAATAATGTCTATACATATGTGTAAAAAAGGTCACAACAGAATTGCATGTGTTATTAAGGAATATCGCTCTTACTAACCTGATACAAGATTTTAAAGTGATAAACTTTGCTCTGATTTGGGATGACGATTTCCAAAAGGATACTTTTAAGATTGGTATCCATTTCCAGTTTCAGGGGTAAAATATTTGTTTTCCATGTTCACTAATCAAAGTATTTGGTATTATATAGGAATATTACAATTACCGTTTCGAATCAAAACTCTTTTTCTTTTAAAACATAATCATACTTGGATTATTAAATTAAAGCATACATCAACGCATATTCAGACATTTGAACCACCACAAAAATCTAACAAGAAGAACAACTATTAGGAATTGAAAGGTGAATATGCAAAGTAAAGACAAGACATGAAACAGAATTTGTTTGAATATATAGAATATATATGCACAATGTATATTTATTCTATATATAAAAAATTAACTCCCTGGTGCTAGAGTCTACGAAAAGCTATGGGATGCTAAATGGCGTACGGTCGCTTCAAGTGACGCGCAATCAATGGATTAAATGCCAACCAATTATTTCTAATTTTCGAAAGGAGCTTGCCAACTTCCCAACTGGTTCATTATGTTGGTTCAATATTACATTTTAATGTAAAATTCTTCGCACTTTGAAGCAAGTTATGTAGTTGTGTGCGTGTTTATTCTTACATATTTCGTATTTTACTTTTGTCAATGTGCTTCTTTCTCCTTCTAATATTTATTTTAAGTAAACATGAAAATTCACGCTCATTATTAACTGAATGAAAAAAATGATAATAGCCTTAATTCAACAGTTAATACAAGTAAATAAAGAAGCTTTTAACATAATATTCATTACAAAACTTATAACAAAACAAATTATAGCTTGTAGCCTCAAATATCTTCTTCATACTCATGGTTAAATATTGATCTACGGTCTTCTTGGTTTCGAAAATTTGATTTTTGAATTTCTTGATAAAAATACACAAATCATCAATATAAGCAATCACCACATTATTTGAAAATAAACAAGTTTCTAACTAATGTAAGTAACAAACTTGCTAACTGATATCATATATGTTTATAATATAATGGGATAATATTACTGTCGTAATGAGGTTTTCTGACTTTTTTTTAAGTAACACAGAACTGAATGGAATATCGGACTACTTTCAACATGTACTTATATCTACTCCGAAGTTTGGAACATACTTTCACTTCGTAGTTTTTCTTCCTTTTGTTTTTTCATTTATTGTTCAGTAGTAAAACACACATGAAGAGAGTATCATATGCTGATACAAACAATGTATTTGAAATATCATTTAATATGCTCATCTTCTCTTATCACGTTTTAATAATTAGGGAATTGTCAGTAATTTACAACTGATCACACAAAGAGGAATCAAAAAGTATTACAAAACATTACAATTACTTAACACTCATAAAGGAATCTGCTCAAGCGAATAATAAAAGGAAATAGGATACATAATTTTGGGTCGTGTGTGTTAGATGGAAAAAAAAAATCTTTACGATTATCGTAATACTGTAATCAAGAGAGATATAAAACTTTCATTCCAAATTTCATGCAACATGACATGACAAAACGACATGCATCCGTGTGAGAAGTCACCAAAATAGAAGATTTCTTGAAAAAGAAACAAAAATTGATATTTTTAACAAGCAAACATTAAACTTTTTCTTAGTAATTTTATTGTACTCAGAAGCATGCCAATAGGAAAGAAGAGAATTCGAAAAACAGTGCCGACTCACCAAATGCGCAAATCGGAAGTTATTGTCGAATGTGTAGAATTTGAGCAAGTGTCGAGGAGGGAGAAAAGAGAGAGAGAGTCAATATATGTACATATTTTAAAAATCAACAAATGCTGTGAATCACATATTTCTTTCTTTTAATAAAAGAATATACATACAAATCCTCTTATTATAAAAATCTCAAAGATCAATCAACAAAATAATTCAAAGGTAGTTTGATAATTTGTGCAGCTGAATAGGCAAATTATAAATACAGAGAAAGCTTCTTCTTCAAACAACAATGTGTTTATATTACAATCCGCACGAACAAGAAAAGGGATGAAAATACAAAATGACTTATAAGCAGACAATAGCTAATGACAGAAGCTGAAAAGAGTAATTGAAAAATCAACGTAAATCTCATAAACCAGAATCGTATGCGAAACACCATCAAAAACAAAATCTATTCAAATATGAACAAATAAACATTTTATTTTATTAAGACACTTCGATTAAAATGTTACAATTAAGTCTAGAATTTAAATTTTGTTAATTTAAATTGAATCTGTCCGTAACACAAATAATTTGATAATTGATTGCTTATGAAAAGAATATCAGAATCATATTACATTTTTCTTACTAAGAATTTGACTAATCAACTTTCTTTTATAAAACAATTATGCTCACTATGTTGAGAGAATTGTTTCGTATCATGTAGAATATGGCAAAAAGTAAATATCAATAAACATAGTCTGGTAAAATCCTGTTTAAGATAGGTTCGAGGTTCATTTTTACATTTGCATTAAAAAATATTGTATTTATAGAAATAAAACAAAATTAAGATTTTTTGCGTAATTTCTAGTATATGTACACAGTAAACACTACTCGTATCGGGGCCTAGATAACTTGCCGCTTCGTGCAATACTATCATTTGCCATCCCTCCTTCCCTACAAAGAACACGTGAAACCCATGATTTCAAGTACGTTACCCCATTATAATTTTAGTAGTGTTAATGCATATATAAAATTCATCGAAACAAGGTTGGAGTAGTGTAATTTTTGTCCTTTTTTATGTTCAACTGAAATCATAGCAAGTCATCCTAATAGTTACAGCGTAAATGAGTTTTAGTTTTGAAAAACTATGCTTGCTACTTGCAACTGTTATAGGAACGGACAGTAATATTGTGATATGCAAATAGATAGTTCATATTAGTAATTTTAACTATCGTCATCATGAAGTCAGGTTCTAAGAAATATTTATTTCAAATAATTTACTTTTCATATATTTGTACTTTATATACTTTAAGCTAGTTTGTTTGCAGTCCCGTGTAAATGCACGTTTTACACATACGAAGAAACCTGTCCTGATTTCTATGTATAATGATATGTTTTCCAGATATTCTTCATTGTTGAGAATTTGACGTGTCAATCTGTGTCATAACTGATTTGAAGATTTATTTTTTCAACAATGAGAAACATTTAGAAAATATGAACAGCTTTACTAAAAATCACATGTACGTACTAGAAAATGATGCAGAGAAACGTTAATATTGTTCTTTGCTTTCTGCAATATTTTACAAACAAACAAACAAACAAAAAAAAGTTTTTGTGTATATTCGTAAGTTACAGAATCTAGAGTTAATTTTTAAACTGAAAGCTCTATTACATCCCTCATTTCATTGTACGTCTAAATGGTCGTTTATAATAATTAAAACTAAGAAAGGTAGATATACTAGCAATACAAATGTTTGTCTTTTTTTTTCATTTAAATGGTCATCAAGAGTGTGAGATTTTTCTTCAGATTTTTTTTTAAATTTGGTTGTACCATGTAGAATACCTGTACACGAAATTTTTTTATTTTATGTTTAATATGTAACATATTATTTATCAGTTTATGTTATATTTTATTTTAAAAATATTTTAAAGATATTGTTTGATTAAATATATGACAATCTAGAAGTGACTTACAGAAAAAGAAACCTGATTTGCTTACTAGGAAAAGTTCAGATGACAGAAATTGATGAACAGTGACAGATAGGCCGTAACGATTATCAAAATCTCAAGTCAAGCTTTGATACAATAAAACAATCCTTTCTAACCACGCTAGTGTAAGTTACCTTTACGTGAAAAAATAATGTATTTCAAGCAAAACTATACCAGAAAAATCACAGTAACTTTTCGTAGATACATATGGCAAATTTAATATATATATATATATATATATATATATATATATATATATATATATATATATATTTAAATTTAGTTATTTGGCCCTTTTTCCACCAAACTTCACTTTTATGGGCATCATAAAGAGACCACACATACGTAAATATTAAGAAAGAATATGTCGACGTTTCTTTCAAATGTTATGATCTGCTTACCTTCTTTATTGCGTCCCTTTTTCTTCCCCGTCTCCTTTTCCTGCGGAAAAAAAGAAATACATTAATAATCTATTATACCCATACATATATTAAACATTAAATCAACAAACTTATTCAACTTCATGACGACGTCATACTGTTTAAATTTTAATCACTACAATCTAAGTTCTATAACCGGGCAAGTCTCCTGTATACACCTCTGAGGTCAATGGAACATGACATAAGAGCCTAGTCCTAATTTAGAATTAGTAGTTCGCAATTACAATATGTACAACAAATATATAATCACAATACACATAAATGTAAAAGAAATCCATCAAATATATGTTTAAGTTAGACGATGTAATATATATCACAACAGATGATTTGATTTCACTGAAACAACAACATATAGGAATGAACATGAAGGAAAGGAATAAAAATATTTTAAGAAATATTTTTTAAAAAGAAAAAAAAGAAAGAAAGAAAGAAAAGAAAACATCAGAAGGGAGAAAGGACTAGTACACTTACTAATTGACAATCACTTATTGTTCGGAGTTACGTCAATACAAACGTACTGTGCAGTAACTTGAAATAATGTATGTTACTGCTATATTGTGTTCAAAACTAAAAACAAAACACAGTTTGATTCATTTTTAAAATCAAATTACTTCAAATTCATTTAAATTATTAACTCAGCTATACAAAACATTTAACCTTGACTGTACATTCTCAGACGAATTTGTGTAAACCAACGTATTCATTTGTAAATTAACCAATAAAGGTAAGACTAGTGTTTCTTTCTTTCCACATCATATTCCTTTCCGCATTGCAAGTGCTTCCTAGTTGAATGAACGCTAGCGCAGCGTCCTCTTTGGGCAAAACTACAGGAGACACGTCTCAACGTGGTAGTCGTGACGAATTTCTTAGAAGTGTAGCCTCGAAAAAGAGAACAGCAACCCAATTGGAGACAACTTCCCTCCAGATACTTGGATCTTCGGCAAAGAGGTTTAACGCCACAGAAGCAATCCACAATAAGTGTCCTAACCATCATCCAGAGATAGAGAACTTGGCAAGTCCATTCATCGCCCTAGCAGTTTTGACGGGATTCCAATCTTGACGAAATTTAATCTGATTTCACCTGTTTTCATCAATCTCCAGCCAGGAAGTGAGAAGACAAAGGAGAATCCATTTGTCAGCCTAGAGAACAACATCATCAGCACAAACCAGAAACATTGAGGCTAGTGCTTATTCCTATTCTTTTAGTTAAATCTTATCTTTCTTCCCTCTTTTATCTTCTACCTAACTAGTCTTTTTTTTTTCTGTACATTGAAATTTGTTGAGTTTAATTTATGCTAAATACAACTTCCTCTTTTATAAGTTTCATGTAATACATGAGTTCTCATCTCCTTTTACATCCCTTTGTTTAAGTAATTTATAATAAATTAGCTTTACGTCAGTATCTAAATCTGAATTAATAGAACTGATATTCAGACCGGCGCATGCTAAAGAGAGCACCCGCACATGGTGGAGATGCTGGGTGTCGATCCCAGTATCTCTCTTACGTTCATGATTTCACGTAATTTCAATTACATAGCTATTAATACTAGTATTGTGTTGTTTTCAGTGGGCAAAATAATAAAATACCGCACCAATTCCTTACTCAAAACACTCAAATATTTGTAAGTTTGAAACTTTTCTCCTTCATAGTTTTAAAATCGGAAAAATGTGTGTATGTAGTCGATCTCAAATCATTATAGATTTAAAATATTCCTGAGACTTTCATCTCTGCATATATTCGCATATTAAAAGTGATAAGTGGAAGAGCAATTACATATGTAACAGAATTATGTAAATCTAGGAAACCAACCATGTTCTTTTTTTTCGAATTTATATGTAACTTTCAATTGTCTTTTTGTGTTAAATGTGTAACGGTCATTTAGAGTAACTACAATCCTTTCATAATTTTGGACACTAATTATTTGTTTGTTATTTAATATGACAGAATTACCTTCTTGGAGACCTATGGAGGTGCATATAAAAAATCATCAAGTATGAAAAGTATGAAGTATCAGTTATTGTGGAGTTTAACGTTTCTTTTCAGCACTAAGGATATATGAGATGTGGACCTAGAGCTTAATGCAGAATCTGAACTCACGAGCTCCCATCGCGAATCGAATCCGGAGTTGCATGTATTAGCTAGCGCTAACTCATTAGCTAATACAAGCAAGAGACAAAGTATTTAACTTTAATAATGTTGTCAAAGAATGAAACATAGTTTATAAGAATTGATCATTCCATCTGTATTTCATTATCACTGTAATAATATCATATATATTTATGCATAAAGTATTACACGATATTATTATTATTATTATTCTACTGAAGTTCGAAATTTCGTGGAATGTGTAGATATGATGATATTTGCTGTCAATATACTAATAATCTAAAACAATGTGCATGTGTAAATTACAAAAAGGCTAAAATCACAATAAAGTACGAGAAACTTGGGTGGGAAACAGCCTACTAAACACAAATGAAGCACTAATACAATATTAAAGATTGTTCTCATTATTATTTGCAGAGTTAGGTTAAAATCTGACATGCAGCGTTCAGTCATAATATGAATTAAACTAACAAAAACAAAGCAACAACAAAAAAAAAAAAAAAAAACAAGATCATATAACAACAACAAAAAAAAAAACTTTATTATGTTAATTTTTGTATGATCCACTAATAGCAAAATTTTGTACCGTTATGAAATAATATTTATTAGCATTATTTTCTATTCAGTCTCAATCTCCACTGAACTACCAGTCTTTATTTAAAACATAAAATGCATTTTTGTTTTAGGTTACTGCAAGGCCTTTTTACACTGGGATCCCAGCCCGGGTTAACCTGAGTCAGCATGATTTTGTTAGTGCAAAATCACCAGTATGGAGTCATGAGTCGCGACGAATCAGATTGATGCATGCCAAATCGAACCGTGTTTGGCTCAGACATTTTTTATTTTGTGAATGTGTTGAGTTTTTGTGTTCTATAATCGAGAATTAATTTGTTCTGGCAGGTTGTTTTTATTCATTATACGGATAAAACGCATAGCAAGCATGTTTGTTTGCTAACTAACAAATATCAGGTTTTCTAAAAACTATTGAGCATCTACAGGTTGGAATTGAGAATACATTTACTGTGATTTGAAAATAACATTACAAAACTAATATGAACCATTTTGTTAGACGATTTTCTGCCACTTTTCTGGGACCACCATAATCTTGTCGCTATAGAATTTCACTGGTTTCTGGACAAAAAGCTCTGTCTTCTGGACAAAAAACAAGCAACACCATTTAACGTTCTGCATAGATTGAAATGAATGATAATAATAGTCTTGACCATACGATGGAATGATTAAAAATTCCCAGCCAAATTCTCAATTTCTGAGGGGTTATTAAAATGTATGTGATCTGGTGTTGTCACTGTGGTATACATCCTTTCTGTCGGACAGTTTCGCCTGTTTCTTTTGAATTTCTAGGTTCACTCGCGCTAATTGTCAACAGTACAAATCCGAGTCTATCGCTCTGCCAGGCGGCACCAGCTCGTAAAGCACGATGCTTTCTAATCACACCAAAACACACAACATAACCTTCCTGGGCGTCAGTGTGGAGCTTCATCTCGCTTTGACCACGATCTTGTTCGCATATTGTTGTTGTAGGCTATCAACTTTTCATCACTCCTGATCCACCGCTTAAGAAATGGATCGAGTTCGTTACGTTTCAATAGATTCGCAGATCGAAATTCGAAAGGGCAAATGTTTCAATGTTTCTGAGTTACATCATGTGGCAGCCAAACGTCGAGCTTCTTGTTGTGTCGTTGGCTTTCTCCAAATGGTTTAACGCTGTTTAGTGATCGATGTTTAGGTCATAGGCAATATCATGACTGCTTACATGCCGGCCTTGCTAGATTTTTGACAGAATATCACCCACTTTTGGTAAGATTTGATCGCCCATTGCGAGAAGCATCTCGGACATCGACAGAACGAAAGCGACTGAATCATCTTTTGGCTGTTTCTTTTGATAATGTATCTTGCCCAAAAACAGCACAACACGTTTTGCATATTTACTAGCTTCAACTGTCAAATAACGTTAGGTCTGACCCGCTGCGACTCATATACCCTGAGACTTGAAACAATAACGCCATTTCGTTCGCAAAAATGTCAATGTTTCAAACGACTTGCGGAAGCTTTAATTGGGGCTTAAGAAAAAAAGTCAAGATATGCTGAACAACTTCGTCCGAAACCAGAAAATATTTAACGTTACTTCAGACAGGTTGCGAGCACAAAACATTGAGAAGCCACCAGTGCAATGCTGGGATAGGGATAGGGTAAAGAAGCTGAAGCAAGAATGCAGAAGAATGAAAGACTTCCATAGAGAATCCAGAAACAGTAAACATTACTCTAAATTTCGTATGGAGGTGAACTGATATTTTTTATTCCTGGAAGATTTCTTTGAAGCTGAAAAGTAATTGTGAAAGGTATTTATTGTGTGCCCGTGCTAAGGCATACTGGGCCAATGTGATCCGATTTTAGCCGTACCATTCAGTGAGAGAATACCTACTATGACATATTTTACAACGTTTATGAACACAAGTAGCAAATAATTTATATTTAAATACACAATGTTCACCCAATATATATAACAAAGAATGAATGCTTCCAAAGTTCAACTAATACCTGCACAACAAAAGTGAGAAGACAACTGATATTCGACCAGTTTCTACAATAAAGTGGTAGATTTGGAATCTTTCCTAACAACTGTTCGAACAAACTCTTGATTTAAATTTTAATAAGTCACTTTTAGAGTTACTAATTGTGTGCATTTATTATTATTTATAAAATTGATGAAGCAAAAATAGCTTACGCCAGTATTTATTTTATTATTAAGAGTCCAATGCATCGTAAATCTTCCATTTGACTAATTTATTACGACAGGCATAAACAAAGACAACATTTAATTTTCTCCTATTATGTACTGATTCTTCTTTTGTATAAATATACAGAAATACAGAAATAAGGAACTAGAAAAATCTCTTATGCAGCTACAATGATCTTGCAAAAAATAACAACTACTTTCATATACAACTACATTCGAAGACACAACTAGAACAACTAGCACAAAAAACAAAGTAAGAAAAGGATCGGTTACTTATTTGTTCGAAATTTAGTTATGAACTATTAACTAAAATACAGTACTTCTCTATTGACTGACGATCTTCAAACTCACAGTTAGCAGTGTTAGAAGATTTTCATGCCGTCACACATTTTCAAAGTACACGATTGTTTGGTTAATCAACATATAGTTTTCTTAATTTACGATTTTAACAATATTAACACTGCTGACTGCTGATGAAATTAGCATAGGAAGTAGAGACCATGCAAAATTCATACATGCATCAGATCATGAAACGATACAACAGCCAAGCTAATTATAAAATTGCACCTTTTTACTTTTGGAACCTTGGGGTTGTTCTTTTTGAGGGGAGGGCGACTTATCATTATTAGTCCCACTATCACCACTGGGAGGAGGGGGTGCAGGAGATTGCTTCACCGTGTTCTTGCTAGGCATCACTGTACGAGTCTTTGGTTTTCGCCAGCCCTGTAGAAAAAATTCGTTGATTGTGATGACATTTGAAAAGAGAACTCATCCAAAGAGAAATATTTACCTTGATATAACTGCAAATGTATCCATTATCACTCACCTGTGCATAACTTTTCAACCATACTTGTGCACAATATTACATTACACGTTTATACATGTATAATTGTATATGTATACAAACACACGCACATACACAAATAAGTGTGAAACAAGTAAGAAAAAGAGTGCAAATTTGAAGTTAACCAACCTTACAACAAACTTCAAAAGCATGTATGGTGAAAACAATTATATAACAAACAAGCACTCGCAATGCATTTGTAGTGTCAGTGGAATTATATTACGAAGTGGTGACAACTGCAAGTAAAGCTTAAACAAAGTGATCCGTTACATCAACAGCAATCTGACTTACATAAATGCAGAAGTACTTCATTTCTATGTTATTTAATTCCTCGTTTGACTAACATTTGAAGCATTTAAATTTTTAACGCGTTCTCTTTAGTTTTGTTTCGAATATTTTACAACTATTTACTAGCATTTCCTTCCTCTGTTGGTATACTAAGAAGAAACGCACAGTTTTGCTACAAACTTTCAGAAAAAATATTCACGTATCTCAGACGAGATTCTTACTCTTAGATACAAACTGTTAGAAAGCACACGGAAACCAGAAATACTCGTAGTAGCGATATTCCCAAAGATTGCAACCAACTTTGATAATGGTGTTTTAACACAAATATAACCTATATTAAGAAATTCCCGGAATTCAGTAACAAAATTAAAAATACAAGTTTATTCCTGAAAATTGATGTTGCCCCTTCGAAGTAATCTCCATCGACTGCAACGCACTTATGCCAGCGCTTGATCTAGTTATCAAAACATTTGTGGTACTCGATTTTCGGTATGTCCATCAGAGCCGTCTTCGATTTTCGTGTTATCTCCTCTCGGCTGCTAAAACGCGTTCGCCGTAATAGTTTCTTGAGTTGATCAAACAGGAAAAAGGCGTACCGAGTTAAATCCGGTGAATTTGGTGGCTGTGGAATGGAATTCGGTTCGTTTCTGGTGAGAAACTCGCGGATAATGATAGCATTGTGCGACGCTACGTTGGCATGGTGCAAAATCCATGAGCTGTTTGTCTATAGCTCTTTCCTTTCTAGGCGAATTGCTTCATGCAAATGGCTCATAACGTCCAAACAATACTCCTCGTTGAATTCTGTCTTTCTGGCAGAAATCTATGGTATATAGCACTGTTGTAATCCATGAAAACCGTGAGCATCGCCTTTTTCCCTGAAAACGACATTTTTTTTTCGGTCTTAGCTCATTGGTGCTCGCCACTGATACATTTTATTATTATTATTATTATTATTTTAAGGTATCATTGCCGAAACACTTTTCCAACATTTCGGAGGTCTTTGCACCATTGAATCCGTTTTAGCGCAAACTTTAATAAACACTTGTTGTTGCAAAATTAACTCCATTGCAAAAATCGAAACATACACTCAAACAGGCGTACTCAACACCGCGTCACTTCCACAAATGGCACACTAGCAAGCACGTAGCCAAGGGGTGGGGCCGAGGTTCCGGACCCCCCTTTCGAGCCAGAAATGAAAGGAAGATTAAGGAAGATGAAACAAAAAGAAATGAGGAAATGAAGAATCAGAGTTTAAAATATAAAGTTACAGCAAGCGTTTGGTTACTCTTTCTTATGAGGAGCTTTGTGGAGGAAACAGGAGAGGGTCAAGTTAAAAATAGATATTATTGTAACGTAGCATTCCGAATTCCATCTAGCTTCAGAGCTCATCCGTGGTTAAGCGGTTAGCGTACGCGCCTTTGGCGTGGGAGGCCCAGGTTCGATTCCCGGTGGGAGCTCATGTGGTTCGGATTCCACGTTAATCAGTAGGTCCACGTCTCACATAGCCTCGCTGCTGAACGGGACGTTAAACTCAAAATCAACTCAACTCCATCTAGCTTCATGCTAATCCTATGGACTACAAATGACGATCGATAAACCGGTTCGGTCAGGTAGACTCTCAGGTACAACTTAAATGCCCACAATCACCAATAATATGAGCCTGCCAGAGAGTAACACTTGTTAAAGAAATTTTCAATTTCGCGGCAACACTAATCCATTTTATAGAATGTCTTTACTGCCAAAAGAGATCTCGTTGCTATCCTTGACAGCATTAAACGAAGATAAGAAAAAGAAGAAAGAAGACAAGAAGAACCGAGTTCGAATGACCACTAAAGACTATATCTTTTTCAATACTTTTTAAATTTTCTTTTACTCGGGATTTCTTCATAGTTTGTTATTCATTTTATTGGCCTAACAGATGAACAGGGGTATGTTGCCAATAAAATAGTTTAGATCGAGCCCCTTGAGTGTAACCACACTATTTCATGTCGAAATCTTGGCTAAACGAACCAATATATGTTGCCAGTAAAATAGTTTAGAATGATCGAACCCCTGGTGTGATAACCGCAATATTTCGTCACAGACCCCCCTATTACGAAATCTTGGCTACGTGGCTAACACTAGGATGTTGAAATTAAGAGAGAATATCGTTGATAGATGTGACAACCGACACAAAAAAAAAAAAAAAAAAAAAAAAATTAGATTAGGTAACTGTGTGTGTCGCACAGTCATGATTCCGGGAACTTTTTGATCAAGGTAGTATTCCCAGATTTGATAAAATAATAATAATAATAATAATAATAATAATTGACTGAGACATGATAAAAACTGACAAGCAATAGTTTCGCCGTGCATTCATCACTCTAGACAAGACGTGGATACACCACTACGATCTTCAGTGCAAACTCTCAAGCACATACCCTCTACCACCCATAAAACTTCGAGGCCCACCAATCGAAGGGCAAAGTGACAGCATCTATCCTATTATTATTATTTATTGATTATCTACAACACGGAAAGACAGTCACTGGCGATTATTATGCTAACTTAACTGCTGAATTACGTGGTGCTATAAAAAACAAACGTTTGTCAGTGTCTTGCTCTTCCACTGCGGTAGTGATCCAATTCACACATCTTCTGTTGTAGATGCCTCCAAATATCGAGCTAGTTTTCAGGTCGTTTCATATCCATCATTCTCCAGAACTGTCCCCCAGTGATTACCACTTATTCCCATGCATAAAGAAATACCTCCCTGGAAACCATTATGCCACAGACTGAAATGATTGACGATGTGCCTACTTGGTTGGAGGACCAATCGAATACTTCATTTTATTTTGTTTTGATGAGCTGAAGCATTGTTAAGTCCATTTGAAAAGAAATGTGAAATTGAAATGAAATCTTTCAGTTTAACGTCCCACGATTACAGCCTTTACGCTAAGGGAAACGGGTAATTAAGGCAAGTGAATGGTAGTGAAAGAATTGGTGGAATTATAATGTGGGAGGAAATAGTAGTCTGAGAAAACCATGGACATGATGTCCGCTACAAATTTACTTGGTCAGGGATCGAACCAGGTGAGCTTATCCTGGCCCCTGTTTATCAATGTGAGAGGGGAGCATATATATAAAGTAACGCTATTTTGGTTATGCATCGAGGGTTCCTTCTGTTGGAAGCAAAGCGTACTGCACTGTCCTCGTATCGATTATATAAGATCTACTTAAGTTCTTAAAACATCGATATTTATTTTGCATTTATTTAAATAAAATTGGAATGCCAAAATTTTGTCAGTATAACGAATTCTAATCGTCTAATAACAAATTCCTTTTATGACTAATATTGTTGTTTTATGTTGCACTTTCTGTGTGGAACTCACTAAGAACTGGAAGTTATGAGAGCTCAACAAACAAGTTACACAGAACTATGAAATTACTTAAAGATGTGACTTAATATATGTAAAATAGTACCTTCAGTAGTCCCTTAAATACATATATTTCTCTTCCTTCCTCTCCTGTTGACATTTTTAGTGCAACTTTGAGACATGATGTCCCACTTCGTCTTATATATAATGAGTTTTAGCTGAAGTTATTCACCGTATGTGAATAAGCTTTTCCACAAGTATAACCAACTTCAAGGATGTGGTTTACACTAGTACTATTCAAGTTCGAATTATTCATTATTCAAATATTCGAATATTCCTTACTCTGATAACTGTTCGAATATTGAAAGTGAATATTTGGATATTTGAATAACAATATAAAAATATTTAAATAAGAAAATATTTTAACAGCACTAATTTATACTCACGAATAGTAATAAGGATGTAATCCGGCAACACAGTAGATGCTACTTCGTTAATACAAGTGTACTTGCATTATGAGTCATCAGTATTGTTGGGTGTATCTTGCCTGCTATTTAATTAAATGGGAGTAGCTGCCAGAGCTCCTTTAATCTGGTCAAAATAAAATTCTGTCTAGGTGTTGTAGTAATCTTTTTAAAGTTGTGCTGTTTACTACTTATACATTTGTGAATGCGATTATGTCTCTTTCCTTCAGAACAGGAACACTAAGTGGAAAAAGTGTAGAAGCTTTCTCAGGCCAGCCATCCTGAGTGAGGTTTTCCTGGGTTTTGCTCATTCACACCAGGCAAATGCCAGGTTGGTACCTAACATATAGGTTCCAAGCCACTTCCTTCCTTCCCTAATCCTTTCTTCCTTCACTTTCCTCGGATAGTGTGATCGCCGAGGGACGTCACCCTTATACGTGACGGGCTAACATGGCCATGGATGCCGAAAATCCAGAAATCTAATTTATAAATCTTTCCTTCAGAACAGGATTACGGATAATCCTGTATTTTGCGTGATTATCAATGTTTCTAGTCTCCCTCCAATTCCAGCCTATGTACTTAATAATTTATTTTTCTTGTATTGCAAATAATAATAATAATAATAAATAAATAAATAAATAAATAAAATAAAATAAAATAAAATAAAAAATAGCTGTATGATAAGAGAATTTTATCACACTAGAATCACTGCAAACCACAATAGACATAAGCGTTGCTCCAAATAATGCTTTACGTAGTTGTAAGTTTTCTCAGCACATACAGAAGTTGTTCAGTCTACATTTGGCCAATTTCGGCTTACCTAAAAATTTAGAAGAATCCATGGCGCCAGGTCCGTAAGTGCTCGATGTGTTTCCCTTGGTTCCTAACAATAGCCTGACAACGTAATTTCCATTGTAATAGGCTTTTCTGAAGAACTGGGAGGGAATTTTGTCCCATTCCCTTTGCACAGCTTTCCAAAGTCCTCCCACATTTGTCACACGCCGTTTTCTCAAAGCCCGCTTCAGCAATCCAAATCCACAATAGTCCATAGGACTTGCATCTGGAGATTTAACAGGTACCTCATTGAAAGGTATCACCTGTATACCACTTGCCTCCTCCATCTCCCTGTAGAATGCAAGGAACGATCGTGAGATATGTGATGAGGCCTTGTCCATGTGAATTTGCACCAGATAGGCGTCATTTCCGTACATTGTTGGAATCTCGTGCTCGTAGATCGGTCGCATGATCTGCTCCTGAAAATACTGCGAATTTATTTTGCAGTTCTTCGCCACCTTATGAATCTTCACTTTACCTCGGTAACAGTAGCCAGTAACAACCATGAACTCTTTTGGGAAGGATTCTTTACAGACACGGACCCACCTTCTGAAGTTCTTTGCGCCTTTCTCTCGGTAATGATGGCTCTCGGTTTGCCGCAGTCGGAAAGGTAAATCCATGCTTCATCGAGCGTTAAACTTTCATTCCTTTTGGTGGGCATCCGTGAGAAGATGGCCGCGAGCTTTCATAACTTTTTCCAGCTTGAATTGATGATGTAACGTCCGGCTCACAGTCCCCAAAGACACATCAAGACGATTAGCCAGAAGTTTCCTCTGCATGGTGGAGGTGGCCTTGGTGCATTCCCGCTTCCTAGGCAACTTCGTTGGTGATCCAAATGGTGGAGCTTCGTTGCCCTTGTACTTTTTAATAACACTGATGTTTCAACCATTCTTCTTGCACTGTTTTCTAATGACAGAAACACTAAAGTGGGCGTCATAAAAAGCCGCAACATAGCCTTCCCAAAACCGGTTTAGTTTGGGCGGCATTTTGGCCAGAGAGCGGAAACCCACACACTTGGAAACAAATTTAACACAACACTCACAACAATGGTCCTGTTTTGTGCGTTATTGTCGTTCGCGCGGAAAAACAACTATGTTCTCAGGAAGCCACTGCACAACACTGCAGGACGCCACGAGCCAGGTCGGGTGAGTCCATTCTGCCCGGGAGGGGGAAGGAACGAAATCGGCCAAACGTAGCTGAACAATCTCTGTAATCATACTCTTAAGACAGGAAAAGTTTATCAAAGAATGCTGGAATTACCTAGTTAATAATTAAAAAAAAAAAAAAAAAAACAATTACAATATGGAAAGCTATCCATACCGCATCAGAAAATTTAGACCACTTCATAAAGCAACTTCATAAAGCACTAACAATGTTATTTACGATTCATTATTTATACAGTAATTTCAATAAACACGAGACTGTGTTTATCATCTTGTCTAGAAGTTTAAAAGAACATTTTTGGGGGGAGTAGTGTGGAACGGCATAACAAGCTTGCCTCATTATCAGGAAAACTACAATTCAAATTCCGCCGCTGGTTGTTCTGAACATCTCTTCAGTGCGTAACCCATTCATCGAAATAGTCTTTAATGTTCGACAGAGAGCTTTGTATTCTATCTACCTAGATATACGTGATGACTAGATCTTATGACAGAGCTTCAAAAGGCGTTCCATTGGCATCTTCTCAATTAGGGTTTGAGCTGCACAGTTATGTACTTGTACTTTCCTCACAAGACATTTTCTTTTCATAACAGATGCTTGTTATAATTAGCATGTCTATTGCATAATACATTTGAAATAAAGATGGTAGATATAATGAAACTGCGTATCTTTAGTTATCACTGCTAACTGCGAAATAATTAAATGAAACTTGGAAAATCTGATACAATATAGTCTTAATGTAGAGTAGACTCTTCTTTTTTTAAAAAAAACTAGCCTCAACCGATTCTATTAACCAACATCAGCCCCTTAATCTTTACTGTTCTGAACTAAAGAAGTGCATAAATAAATAGACTAGTTTTCCAGTAATGTTTTAATATAACAAACTAAAATATAGTTCGTATGATTATACTTTTGAATTTATTACAAGAAATTTCTTGACGTACTACATTGAATGTTTGCTATCAAAGAAATTATACATTTACAAATGGCGTATCCTCGACCAGTGGTTCCCAACCTTTGACTAACGACACACTTACTGAACGCCCACGACATTGCTACACAGTGTTTTGTTTTAGTATTTTTAATAATAATATAAATTATAATAGTGCAGAATTATAGTAGCATATAATATAAAACTAGTAGTAGGCCTATAGGTTTCTATGAAACAGTGCCTCTGAAACAACATTGCCGCTGCTGGAGTACTGACTGGTACACTCTGTCTGAAAACTGTTTTTAACAAATTATTAAATGTTTCATAATTCTTGAAATTAAAAAAAAAAAATCCCGATACACACTGTGGGACTGCACGACATACCAGTTAGGAACATAGCACCTTAACTATCAACATCTACAGACGACTTAATGCAACTATTTTAAAATATTCTACATGAAAACGACCACTTTTACATAGCTAAGAGAGACAGCAAAGCATGCCACGTACGTTAAACACAGAATTTTCTGTTATACCCTTTGAATCTCCATTTTGCTTTAGCATCACTTCTCATTGGTTAAACTCAACGTAAAGAAGTTGATCGATACATGCAACAATTGTCTCTGTTGACCTCTTGGCTTTCTTTACAACTGCAATAGATAACTTTTTATTTTTATTTCCACTAAGTTAACTGGTCCCATCACTCCAGTTAAATGTATATTTCAACCGATTCTTGAAACTGTTTATTAGAACATCGATGTAAGTTTTAGGCTGTCACACGTGAAGCCTCTACTGATGACTCGCCTTGCGTGAATGAAGAAAAATCTCGGAAAAGTTTTTTTTTTTTTTTTAATAGTTTTCGTTTGATCTCATTATACATTAGAACGTTCAGAATACATCACACCAAAATAATTCCATTCATTGCATGTTTCGTGTTTGATGAGTGAAGGAGAAGATAGTAAAACGAGAGAGAATAGAGAAAAACGCAAGATGAGGGAGCAGAAGTGACTTTTGTTAAGAAAAAGAAATGAAGGAATGAGAAAACAGCTTGTAACCATGGTAACAGAACACACTTGACATTTTGCCTGAGGTGGACAACGTAGGGATGGGAGAGGAAACAAAAACCAGATGAAAGCAGACCAAGAGGTGGCTTCTTTTTCGAGCAGACACGCAACTGCTCTAAAAGAAGCCGCATTAGTTTTTTTGGATCAAGACAATGTTTCAAAGATATTTGTCCTCTTTCTAATTGTGGTATGAATCATAATTCTGCGATGATGGTGAAGACATAAAAATTATCAGCCAAACCATCTACAAGATGGTAATATTTTAATAAATGTGCAGCAACGAAGACATATGCATATTTGTTCCAAATATAGGCCTACTATGTAAGAGAAGTATTTATTTTTAATATTACCATCCCAATGAAATTCTCGGGATTCTTTAAAATCCTTTCAAACTGAGAAAACTATACTTTTATCTTTTGTTGGGACTAGCAAGAAGACATAAATATACATGAGTACTGAACTACTAGAAATCCCTTTCGCATCTTCATTTGAACTGACTTCCCTGTCCGACTAGTTAAATGTGTACTTTGCTTGGATTTGATTTGAGTTTAGCGTCTCTTTCAGCAGCGAGATTGTATAAGACGTTGACCTAATCCGAAACAAGAGCTCCCGCCAGGAATGGAACAAAGGTTTCCCTCTTCAAAGGCACGTACACTATCCACATAACCACAAGGGAGCTCTTTGTATTTTATCACTACTAGTGTATACATAATACCCTGGGGGAAAAAATGTAAGTACAGTATTATTTTATATTTTGTAACATAATCATTCATCCTATGTGGGTAAAAATCATAGTGCGCTCATCTATGCTTTTAACTCAATTAACCCAGTTCTTCTATATGCACCTCCGATTTTGGTTACACATAACAACAACATTGGAATATTATATGCTCTGCGTGTTACCGTCGACAATACCCTTTTTCCTCCAGTATTCTATTAAATTATCTGTGTTCCCATCTCTTTGAGGTGGAGTTTACTAAATTCGTGCAAATAAATGCAATATTTTAATTCTGTGTTTTAAAATTCCCTACACACAAAACTCCGTATCTTTGTGTGTAAAAAGGTTCAATAAAAAAATATCATTCTCTCCCTTACGTCCGCTTCTCTCTGTGGCCGAATGGCTAACAAGCCGCCTCGCGTTTGATTTCTGGTGGGCAATATTTGCATCGGACACAAGCCCGAGTAACAATCCTAGTTTGTATTGTTATTATTAAGCAATAGGTCTCGCCTCATGTAGTCTCGGTGCTGACAGGGGATATGAATTCCAATCAACCATTCCTGCGACCGCCATATTAAATTCAATTTCCCCTTCTTCGGGGTGGAATTTCCCGCATTCATATAAGGAAATAAGCAGGTACCTTTATATGCAATGGCTAAGAAGAAATATGAAAAAATGAAATGAAATCTTTGAGTTTTACGTCCCACGGTTATGCCGGTTAGGCTAAAGGAGACGGTGATGATGAGTAATGAATGAAATGGTGGAATGAAGAAAGTGGGAGGAAACGGGAGAACCCCGAGAAAACCCACGCACACGGTGTTTGTCCACCACAAAGTTCACTTGGCGGGGGCTGGGATCGAACCCGAAGAAGAAATATGCATAATAAATTCCCCTTTCCCCACGCCATTGGGATGGGATTTTCTAACGGCTCGTAGCTAAGGGTGGCCAGAGGGGTACGGCCACGACCAGCTCCATATATATATATATATATATATATATATATATATATATATATATATATATATATATATATATATATATGTGTGTGTGTGTGTGTGTGTAGGCATAAATTTAAGGTGAACTCAAGTTAGCCCCTCAAATAATCATCTCGCCACCCGCCTTAGTGTTCTGACTACGGACCTGTCACTTATGGGTGCAATTAGAAAGCCCTGAAAACATAAGGTATATTGATACGCAAGTTATTTCTAAATATGATTGCACACGAAAAATGAATGAAAAAAGCTAGGTTAGTTAGTAATTAATGATGAGCACATTTCAAGGAAAACATGAAAAAAGAGAGATGTTTAACATATTCAATGTATTTCATAACATAAGGTACAATACTGAAGTCTTGCAACAACTGTGACGTCTATAATTTACCAGTGGTGGAGCGGAATTTTGCAGATCTCTCCTGCAAAATTAAGGCAAGAAACCTTTTAGCCAATAATAATAATAATAATAATAATAATAATAATAATAATAATAATAATAATAATAATAATAATAATAATAATAATAATAATAATAATAATAATAATAATACAAATTATGCTACATCTTATTGTTAATGTAAAGTTTCTTTTTTCTTATTGCTCTATTTTGAGAAAATTTATCTGCTACTTTATCAGTAAAGCTGGGAATTCTATGACTTTTTCTTTTTAATCCTGGCACCTTTTTACATGTCTAATTAAATATATATCCATATTCCTGACTCATGTAAAGACGAAAATTTGGTACTTATTGGTCATATAAATGAATATTTGAACAACCATATTTTAGCTTTAGGACATATTTGACTCCGAAGTGAAACAAAAGCATATCTTTGGTCATACTTTAGACGAGTTTAATTTGTTGCTCAGAAATATAATGCCAGCATTGGCAAGGAGGTTATTTGGAAATTCCTTTCTTTAAAGTATTTGACCTTGTGTGACAAGATTTCAAGGAATACTGTACAGTGTGAGCGTAATGATTCTTGACCTGGTGTAGCATCAACGACTTTCAAAAAAGAAATCGCCACATCAACCTTTGTTTCTTCTCCCATGGACTTAAATCTGAAGTTCAGTTTCTTTGTTGCATATTAAGTACAGAACAGTATTTAATAAATTTTTCATCTTTAAGTATTAGAACACTATACTTTATTTTTAAGGCTAAGATAAAAATAATCTTTACTTTCGTTCATGTTTTCACCTTATAGAATCAACATTGCGTTGTGATAGATGGTTCACGGTTTACGGACATATATTCAGGAAAAAATAACTTTTAATCCTTTTTAAAAGTAAAACACTCTTTTCTTTTTACGAAATAACCAATCTACTCCAATCGATGCTTCAGCGTTTAAAAGAAGTTTATTCAGGACTAAATAACTTTGAAAAACTTTCTAGTAAGTTGTTAGAAATTTTAGTCAACTATAGAGATTGTTTCGGATTTCTGGCGATAATTTCAAAAAACATCTATCTTAAGAAAAGCCATGTCACCATCATCGACGATTTTTTATTGAGTGGCCCTGTATCTCGGCAATTGCCCGACAGCGAAGTTTGCACTGTAGAAGACTGGCACTAAAGGTTGATATGTCTATTCGTTAGGCATTCCTGACAGGCTGACTCCAGAACCTTTCAATGGTGGAGATCTCCTTCGAGCCAAGGTTTATTTCTGTAGCCCGAAGGTGCAAAAACCTATCAGTGAGGCATCGGGTGACTTCACTAAATGTCTGTGAAGAGAATGGCACGAATGCCAGATTCCTCTGACATGTATTGGAGGAAAAAGTGACTGAGTGCGAAGTGTGACATGATGCCTTGTCTTGAAGCACCAGTTCATATGATTATGGTCCCTTTCGCAAAGATAGCGAATGTCAGAACGTTGGTTTGATACTATTCTGAACCTTCATATTTTCGGCAACATGGTATATGGTGAGCTTGACATTCACGAAACCTATACCAAAACTTTCCTTACATTCAGTGAAACAGCCTTGAACTTTTTCGTCGGTAACAAATTGCATGTTGTTTGTGACAGTCATCAAGATAAACATATCCCTCTCCCACTGTAAGAATGAACTTGCACTTTTCACCCGACGGATGCTGCTTATGAAGTTTTCAATAATTAGTGAGACGCACTCCTAAACATGTTTTGCAAGATCTTATGGACACACCCCTTGTGGCGCTTTTCCAAATTCAAATCAGGATGAAATATGGTGTGTACTGTTTTTAGTGATGCTTGTAGTCGGTTCACGATCTTCTGTTTGTGACTGGATTCTCGCCAGTGACAAGACACCTGACTTCTTGAATTGTACGTAGTTGGTATGCGATTCGAGACAGGACGGGTTGGCTTATTTCGTGTTGGATAAGTTAATTGCAAAAATGTAACGCGTTACAAGTTACTTTACTTTGTCTTAAAATGTAACGCGTTACTCGCCTCAAAAAAGTAACTGTTACTTTACTTCGAAAGTAACGCGTTACTAACGCGTTACTTTTAGGTCCGAAACTTTGAATATGTGAAAAAATCTTATTACTTCAGTTTTCCGTACTGCTATTACTACCGCTATTATTATTATTATTATTATTATTGCACGTTCTGAATCGATCTATGTAAATGCAAGAACAAATTTTTACTTGACAATTATATGAACATTTTAATGTAATATAACATTGACTAAAATGCCATACTCCGTTACTCGTAGGGATGGGCACGAGTGAATTCGAGCAAGTTTTCTTTGATACTCGATTCGACTAGAAACAGACATATTTAAGTTCGACCCGAGAACTCGGCCTGAAAAATTTCCTCCAACTCGACTCGAATTCGGGTCAAGTTTCAAGTCGAGTCGAGCCAAATCTGGTGTATAGTTTCGAGTCCTCTCTTCAAGTATCTTACATAGACAATATAATTATTATAAATGGTACTACTACAACTTCTTCTTTTTCTTTTCTTCTTCTTCTTCTTTTTTATTATTATTATTATTATTATTATTATTATTATTATTATTATTATTATTATTATTATTATTATTATTGTACTAACACTGTGTATAAACATGAAAGATAGGCGGTTTATATATGAATACTAAAAAAGTAGTTCATTGCCAACCTCGGTAGTCGTGAAGTCTAGGAGTCAAGGACATTGTTCACGAACTTCTGAATTTGGGTTGAGTATTCGGGCTCAAAAAAAGTTATAGCGCACCGGCCAAATATCTTCAAAACTGCTCGGCTCGGGTTTAGAATTGTCAACGACTCGAGCAGATCGGCTCACAGCTCATTCACTATCGACTCAAACCGAGAAGTGAGCCGAGCCAACAGCTCACCCAAGTTGGCTAGAATCCTTCGCTTAGTTGAGTCGAACCGAGCAGATGGCTTATCCCAACCAAGCCAGCTCGACTGATGGTTCACCTCAAGCGAGCCGGCTCGAGCCATCGGCTTAGTTAAGCCGAGCCGAGCTAAGCTTGTTATAAAAAATCTCTTGTAGTCTCGCTATCGATGCGAGACGAGATGCGGGCAGTGTCCCCTCTCGTGAGCAACACTAAAAGTATTCCATATTACGCTTAGCTTACATTTCTCATCGCTTTCGCTTTCCAGTGTAATCAGGCCATGATTTCAACACGAGTTAAAACGAGCGAGCCATTTATCAAACTGGACTCGACTCGAAACTCGACGCCAAAAACAGTGAATCGGCTCGGAACTCGACTCGAGAATATTAGTTTTGACTCGACTCGAAACTCGAATTGGATTCGAGTCGAGTTTTAGCTTGACTCATGCCCATCCCTATGCGTTAGAAAAAATGGGTACTTATTATTATTCTGCTAACTAATTATATAATAATAAAAATGTTGCTATGTAAAATTAAATATACAGAATATAGAGAAACATTAAACTACAACTGACAAAATGAGAACACATGAACTGGGGGTGAATCAAAATTTGCCAATAATTCTAAAATCGATACATGCTTTTTAAAGCTAGTTGTTCCAAACTCTATAATCAACGGGACTTTAGGATATGCAAACTGATCTAAAAGAACCCTAATATTACATACCATCAATATTACATCAATAAAGTAGGCTGCTCATCAGAACACAGTTTATTCATATTAAACCCTTACTGAATGTCGTTAATTATGGTACCCTAGTTGTTGATAAATATTTCCCGCCGGGGCAGCACTTTACTTTTAAATTCTGTTCACCAGTGGCGTATTTACGTTTTTGTTTCGGTGGGGCTTTGCTAACTTTCTGGGGGAGGGGGCTTTGCCTGAAAATGTGAAAATTCTGCAAGATATTTTATATACGGTACTTTACTATAGTAAGTAAGATTTCGGTGGGGCTTAAGCCCGGAAGCCCCACCCCTAAATATGCCACTGCTGTTTACCATCATCTTCAGCTTTTAAGAAAAAGTATTCTTTCAAATGTTCAAACGATAAAATATTTTCGTTCTCCATCTTTATAAAAACAACACCATTCAAAGTAAAATAGACTACCAGTACCATTGCACTCGTAGTTCACTCACTGAATGTATTGATTTGGAGCTGCCAAAATCTAAGATAAAATCTTCCAGGTGCTTGCAATCAGTACACGTGATTTCCCAGAGGCTGACCTCATCTTCCAAAAACAGCAAGTGGCACTATATTTTGTTATGTAAATAAACAAATCAAATTGTATCTATGAAAGCCTACCAACGTAAAGTTCGTAAGGCGAAACAGGGAAATGTATATTGAGATTTCCCGTTCCGCCTTGCATTAAGATGAAAAGTGATAACAGATTTTACATGCAAATTTCATTGCTAGAGGTCACAAGGCGAAACGGGAAAAGGCGAACAGTGCAGGAATTGTCGGTCACTGACATCGTTCATGCTCCATTGTTCCATCCTGAGAAATTAACTTACAGGAAAGAAACATTTGTTTCCGAAAAAGAAAATACATATATTGTAGCTACTCATCCGAAATGTAACGCGAAAAAAGTAACGCAAACTAGGTACGTTACTTAAAAATTTGTAACGCGTTACCGTTACAGTTACTTTGGAAAAAATGTAACGCGTTACTAGGAAACGTTACTTAAAAGTAACACGTTACAAGTAATGCGTTACTTGCGTTACGTTACTTCCCAAGACTGCTTATTTCTGCCCAATCGGAATCATTTCACGCTGTGCCTTACTTGCCCTTTCACCACCGTGGCCGTGGGATACAATTTTTAAACATGGTGAATCCACATTCCTTGTACAAAATTTTAATGGCACTATATAGTTTACATCGGAGTGTGCAGTTATCTAACCCTTTCCACATACACTGAGTTACAGTGGCATTCTTGAGTTCAATATGCAATTACTACACTTATCACGCAGAGTTAATGGTTCAAGGTACCCCATGACTGGCAGCTTTGTTCTCTTTCCGCTTGGTGATGTTGACATAGGTGTGGAAAGTAGTAAAAATAGATCGGAAACAACCTCTATATTTATTTATTTATTTATTTTCTATGCGTCATTCTGTCATATTCTGCAATTATTTAGGGCATAAATGCTCGCACATTTTCTAAGTTTTTAGGTCATAGAAATCTGTGCTCTATTTATCAAGATTTTACAAGTGTATTCTTTCTATTTCACTACATATCAGACTAAGAAAAGAAAAATGCCTCTGCATCATTGAACTACGCACACAGTTCTTAATAATTTTTAAATTCGAGAAAGATCTTTATTATGCAGGCACTATAGAGGAGTGTTAAAACAATTTCAACACCTCTGTAAGATCAGGAATATTGTGTTAGAAATAGTTACATGTTGCTTTACTAAGTTCTTTCACTGCTTTGATATCGTTCGGAAGTACATTAAGGACTATGGATAAGCGATGAGGGAATTCTTATGAAATATCTTTCGTATAGTTTAATACAAATTCCGCCATTGAATACAGTCCATTATCACTTCTATTTACGGGCATATTCTGTTTGTGAACTCACACTTTTCAGTGACGTTTCTCGTAGTTTTAAAAGCTAATTCCTTGATTTAGTAATTCCTAGGGGTTTACTTATTTATTGTGCGTTTCCTTGCGGAACGACATTCGATCTCTCCTTTTTCTTCAACATAGTTTTTTAAGTTTCCAAATTGGAGAAGTGAAGGAGCTGCCTTGTTCCACTTCACTCTACTAACCAATATTTGGATTTGTTGCGTTCGTCTGCATTCTTAAAGATGAATCGCTTAAAGCTCTTAAAATATAACTAAATAAAATATAATAAAATAAAATATAATACTAACAAAGCATCGCATGTTACACTCCAAATAGAGCAAAAATCTTGGGCATATCCTTTAAGAGGTAAATATGCGTTTCCAACTACTGATTTTGCTAGTAGTTATCATCGTTTAATAATTAAACTGGGAAACATACTTGTATATACTTTCTCAAGCCACTGAAAGACGATGTTACCTGTGAAATTTTAGCTGCATTTCTCTTGGTCTTCACTAAATTAAAAATTTAACAATACCACATCAAGGCTCATAGTGGTCTGGTCTCTTGTAAATAGTTGAAAAGTGACCAAAAGCACACAAAAAAGTGACCAAAATCTCATCATGACCCTTTTTTCCTTTGTCAATTTCTCCATCACCTCTCTCTTTGTTTGTTGTTTTGTTTCATCTTTTCTTCTTTACTTCTTTTTGAGCTCCCTCCTTTCTTAGGTTTTCTAAGTATGCTTTGTAGTTACGGTAAGCACACTTAGCACATGTAAGAAGCTTCTGAGTAAGTGGAACCAGTTGTGGCCTATTACCGAATTTCTTCATCCCAGACATCATATTTAACTTTGCATTGAGAGTTCCCAAAGCCATGAAATATTCAAATTCATCACCTACTCTTCAGAACATACAAGAAGCATAACACAAAACGACCATGATGACCCCCCCCCCCCATACACACACACACAACGTTGAGCGGAGCGTTAACTATTACGAGAGAAAACTAAAAGACTATTATGATAGAAGAAAGAATAGACACAGAAGGATTCTCAACCCCATCTTGAGAGCTAAAGGATCCACCAACCATCCACTGGGTTTTAGAAAGAATAAAAGCTGAAGTGATAATAAAGGTGACTGTTTCACATGTGACAGCAAGTACTAAAGCTTTCAGAAGAGTAATGAGTAACAAGTTTCTGCCTTTTTTCCATTTATTTTTATATTTTTCTTAGAAAACGCATTCATTACTCTCGGTCCGTACATGGGACACAGTTCCCGATGGATGTCAGCCGCATTCTGTTCTTTGGCGTTCAGAAACCGTATTACAGACCTCACTTTACATTTGGTAGGATTTTCTTTTATTACGCAGCCATTTCACCTTATTGCTACTCATATGTATGTACTATTGCAGGCAGCAAATAGTAGGGCATGCTCAACTTCATCAGTGTTCCCAATCCCGCGTAAAAAATTTTTATCTTTTTTTTTTTTTTTGATGGGCCTCGTACAATTATAAAATAAACAAAACATTAACGTAAAACGTAAGCCAAATTCTTAAATAAACAAAAAATAAACTAGTTTTACTATGATTGACAAATGATTCCATAAATGTGAAAAAGTAGGCTTAGAAAAGTCAAAACTTTTAATTTTAAATTTCCAAAAGTCCTTGATAGATGATTGCTTTTCCTTGAGAAGATCGCGTTATTAGAAGCCATCACAATTCGAGTAGATTGCTATTATGTATATGATTTTTTTTTTTTTACTTTGATGGAAATAGCTACAAATTAAAACAAGCTATTAACTGTGCTGCCGTTATTAATTTATGAACGGAGTATTACTTGTGTAGTATGCGAGAAACGAAACTACTACGAAGCATTTTGTGAAAAAGAAGTTTCAAGTTCTTAATAAAATTATTAATTTACATTATTTAACATTTTAGACTGAAATATGGGATAGAATGAGAAAGCGCGGCAATTAATATTATCACATCTCCTCAATATATTTCCTCTAAATCTGTACAAGGAGGTTGCTTTATAGGCCACTGTGAGTCAGAGTTGGAAAATGCTGTTTCGCTCACCGCTTAGGGAATTCCTGAGTTAGGAGGGAACTAGGAGTTTGGAGGGAAAAACTCTCATCGTTCAACTCTACAGTAGACGCAGCTGTATTTGCTGTTATGTGGTAGCCTTGGGGCTTGGTATCTGGGCAAATAGGATGGATTGCCCAACTTCCAATCCACAAAGGAATTTATCATTTGGAGAGAAGATAGAACGCACACACAAACAGTTATATGTACCATTGGCTATTGCAAGAAGAAACGTATGGAGTGAACCACGCCAATAAGATGGAGTCTTATCTCGTAAACAAGAAGTCCAAAATTTGAAACTTCAACTGGTTTAATTACCTTTATTGTTATACTGCTGTCACAGTAGCACCAGACCTGAATTTGCTTTTCTAACATTGATATTGGAAATAATGGCACTGAGTATATGAGACATGTACTTGCAGCTTACCGTGAGATCCGAACCACGTGAATTCCCGCCAAGAATCAAACTTAGGTGTTCCGGACCGATGAACTGTACATAACCATAGAGTAAATTGGAAAATGTTATTTATTATTATTATTATTATTATTATTATTATTATTATTATTATTATTATTATTATTATTATTATTATTATTATTATTATTATTGCAAGTTGCAATCGGGACAATTTACCATAACAAAATTGAAGTTTATAGTTGACAGTATCAGTGGAATTTGGTCTACGCGAGAAGCAGGTGCGTACAACACGTTGAAAGTTAATAAGTGCTTTTTCGCCTTTGTCTATTCCTTATTTCCTATGGATATGAGTTTTTTTTTTTTTCAAATATCTGCCGCTACGTGTATGTTTCAGACAACTTTAAGATATTATCTATTTCTACCTCGTGCAACTGTTTTGCAATCATTGCTGCAAAACCGTTTGCATATCATAAGGAACATAATTTATTAGAAAGATTCTGAGAAATCAATGTTAATAGTGCACAAATGCTGAAGGTACGGAGGGTAATCGACATTTCTACCCCTAAAATGTACTGCTTTGTAAGACATACAATAAATATTACCTTACGAAACATTTATTCTGCCTGACTCCATTAATGAATTTTATTAAAGAAACGATCTTAGTTATACAAACGACCTTTGATAATTTTACAAATAATCTGATTCTGAATTGGTTCCTTTGCTTTTGCTACTCTCTGAAATGCCCAAGGGAGCATTGTTAGCCTTCTTTATTTTTCAAAACATTACAGTAAACACGTAAATATACATAATAAATTAGAAAATATTTACAAGTTTTAAGGAATATTATGAATACGTGTAACGTCGATTATAGATAAGTTTATTGTGTTGTGATGCTTAAACTTTCAAACACTTTTCACTTTATTGCTAAAGAAAGAGTCCTCTGTATGAGGATATTGGCTTCCAGCCAGTACTAGCTGCTAGTCCAGATTGGAAGAGAAGATGGGAGCCGCCCGTTCCCTGTTCCTTCCTTTCCCTTCCAAAAGCCTTTTATTGCTCCTCTTCTCCCACCATATCCACGAATATTGCCGACAGGTACTTGATCACTGAACGCTTAGATTTGGTTTCGCTATATCGACCGGTTGCTGTATTCACATATATGTTTCTTTAACCAACATACCTTCCAAATCACTGAAGTCATTAAAAGTAATTCAACATTACCTACGGAATATAAAGGGTAATTCTTTTTTTTTTTATTTTAAAGGATTTTTAAATTACATATTCCACATAAGCACCATATAGCTAATACTTAATACAGCGTCCAAATGCGCACAGAAGGAAAGATATTCAAGAAGCGTATGATACAAACAACTCCGTTCAGACTTGCAATAAGCAGAGAAACCTCTCCTGTATTACAAAATCAATATAACAGCAGTTACTCATAATGATTATCTATGTTTTTCCAATACCAGATAATATTTCTTAGTACTGAAGATAACCTCTACAACTGCAAACACAAAGATATAATAATAGAAAAACAAAACGTATTTTCGTTCTCTAACAATCTTACAAAACTGAAAAAAAGTTTTGTATAAACAGTTTGTTATCTATAATTATACCAATATTCACACTATTAATATAACAAAACTGATCAAAGCACCAAATATATATATATATTAATAATACTTATGTAACAGTTTCGGCAATGTAACTCACCTTCTTCAGACACGTTATATCAGGAAATTACGACTTACAGTATCACACAGCCGCCGCTCGGTTTAAGAGTATGGAGGAGACAACACGGAACATACATTTCTTTAGGCACCCTACGTACATACGTTCCACACGACCTGATGTTACAGATAAGGATATATCGGACAATGTTATGAGTTTCCAATAACCGGCAATTCAGTTTGCATGCTCCCAACACTATTCTCTTCACGCTAAAACGTTGTTCACTGTGAATAGGGGTTTAAAAATTGAAATACAGCCGCGAACGTTCAGGCTATACCACTCACGTCGGACTATAATTGTCACAAAAAATTATTCCAGGTGCCGCATTCGCTCTATGGTCGCTGGTAATAAGCCTTGCCAATGTGATATTTGTCACTGAGACTTCTCTTCCGTCCATGTATTACGCGTACTAATCGTCAATGGTATTTTGCTGCGGCTCTGTGGGCCGCCATCAGTTTTGATATTGTTCCTCGTGACACACCTTACATATACTTGAGCCAAATAACAGCGAACTCACAATTTAACTTTGTTGAAACTCAAGAAAGGACTCCCTCTTTTCACATCACAACCTTCTCCCCGCTTCAACACACGCCTCAGTTCTACCCTGTTGATGAACTATAGACAATCACCTAACATACCATTAACAATCTTCATCCTCTGTTATGACAGACGTGCACCCATACATTTTTGTTGCGGAGTCCAGTACTACAAGTCACTACGTCTACGTAGAATTGAACGGGTATTATTCTGCACCGGAAAAGAAGATAAGTAATTGTCAAATACTTATCTATATTCTCGATATTATATATATATAACTTGATTGTTTTATAAGACAGAAAGAGTATAGATGAAGATCAAATTTTCATCCTACCTCAGTCATTTGTCTGTTAAACAAATATAGTTTTACTGAGAAAGTGTACAAATGTATGTTGAGTTAGGAAGTTTTTCTTCTGCGTAAGTGCATCCTTGCGTTACCACGTATCTTACATGATGAAAAATATAGCCGTTTTCATTATATTGATAATCGTTTGTACATCTGAATACCCTCAACATACTGGCACCTGTCGTGAACACGACTGTGTTGTTTACTTTTTATATGACACACAATAGCAATGGTTCACAGAACCACATGCAGCAGCTGCTCATTTTTTCTCAAAATACCTATAATCAAAGGATGAACAGGCAACATATAGAACGTCCCTTACATTCTACAGGGTGTCCAATATACAATGCAACCCGGAGTTTGGGCTAGTAGAACTTCTGAACCTGAAGCGATACGTAAATAATGGTTATACAAAAATAAAGCTTTGTTCATGCATATATCTTTACACTAGGAAGCAACGATTGAAGTACACTAGGAACCACACAGTGTTGCCAGATGTAGCCGAAGCTGTAAATAAATGTTTTTGCAAAACATGTAAATTGACTCATAACTCATACGTATGGATGTTCTGTCTTTAATTTTCAGTTTGTTTAGTTGGAGTAGCTTGGAAACTATGGAGCAGAAAAAAGAATTTTTCATTTCCACCGATAACTAATCGGGTGAGGGCTCTGTAAGGAGGAACTAGGGAAATCGTAGTTTTTTATAAATTAACACTCTGAATTGGCAACATTGCTGATGTTTCAGTGCATCAAAAGGTGTGTTACGGATCTGTCTATGTTATGCAATTCCTGAAAACAATGAAAAATAAACTTTGAAATTACCATGATAAAACTTTTACTTACATGCATCGGGCAACCTGAATCCCTTGCTGAGCTGACACGCCCTCCAGTTTGGGAACTACTGAATTCGGACAGTTTAACCCCGAAACAGAAACGAACCCTTATGACTGAGAAGGACAGATTAAGTATTTTTGCTAAAATTACTTAATCGAAAGGTTAAAAACTTACGTGGGAAATTTCTAATCCATGTCATATACAGAATCATGCCTGTTCTGTATGGTTGCGAAACATGGTCGCTTACTCTGAGGGAAGAACATAGACTGAAAGTATTTGAGAACAAGATCCTGAGAAGAATATTCGGACCCAAGAAGAACGGGAATGGGGAATGGCGGAAACTTCATAACGAGGAACTACATAATTTATACGGTTTACCCAACATTGTTAGGGTCGTCAAGTCTAGGAGGCTTAGGTAGGCAGGTCATGTAGCTAGAATGGAAGAAAATAGAAACGCTTTCAAACTATTGACTGGAAGACCCATCGGAAAACGACCATTAGGAAAACCTAGGCGCAGATGGGAGGACAATATTAAGATGGATCTCGCAGAAATAGGAATACAAAGTAGAAACTGGATCCAATTAGCTAAGGATAGAAGTCAGTGGAGAGCTTTTGTGAATGCGGCATTGAACCTCCTACTGTGGCAAATACATCTGATCATACAAAAAGGAAAGCGTTTAATAGATTCTATAAATAATTTTTTAAGGTTCAGTATTTCGTGTAATAACTATATATAACCGGGATAAGTATCTCGGCCTCAAGTATCTGCATACAATTTCACTTTTATAATAATAATAATACAATCGCACATACAACGGAGGAAATCCACAAGAGTTGAGCCTTCTATCTGCTTCAATTATTTATAGTTTGAATTTTCATAAAGTGAATAATTTAGTTTATATTTGAAGCCTAAATATTATAATTAGAAGATGCTAGTTCTTTAACGACATTAGATTTTGCTATTTACAGTTTTTCAGAACAATATATTTAAACATTTACGAACTCCAATTTCATGGGCAAACAAAACGGCCACTGATAACAAGGAGAAGCATTTGCTCGTAATACAAACCTCTTCGCAATATCCACGCGAAAAGAAACGTCGAGACTCCGTTCTCGACAGAGGGGGAGGGGACAGAGAATTCAAGTTATCAGTTTCCAGCAGACTTCCCGTACGATTGAGTTAGGTTAGCATGCGTAAACTCTCAGCTTCCAATACATTCGGCCGGAGCTTCTCTTTCCACCGCCACTCAATACTTTTTCTAACCTTTCAACAAACCGTTCTTATTGGAAGAAAAAAATCAATAAAGCAACTAAGGATGTTTTGTACTTACACACACAATACATTTGAGCGAATATAAACAGCTACAACTTTCAGATTATTTGGAAGCTGTTATGTCTATTGACTGAAGATGTTGAAGTTCTCAACACTCGCTTACCACGATGAGCAATGTCACTGCACCTCGTTCATTAATGTTCTTGAAGTTACAAATGTGCAACCAATTCATTCCCATATGTTGCTTCACGGATGCAACAGATCACTAAAACTTAATCCATCAAAGCAATGTTCAACTGGAAACGTGAGGGAAGTATTAACTATTATAGATATACAGATGAAATTAATTTTCATCGCGGTGGAAATTCGGACTTCACTCTGCGTCATCCGTATTGAGATTGTGCAAGTGAATGATAGGTTCATATCCTCTGATCTTAAAAGCTCCCACATAGCTTATTAATGTCAAACAACTATAATTGTATAAATATAATTTACTAATATATAACTATAATTTTACTATAATCGTAAAATTTTTCCTATCTTCCTTGCCTCTTTGGGTTCGAATTTCCAGAATTAGTGGAAATGTATGATATATTCATGGCAACATAGCCTATCAAAATACCCTTAAATGGAAAATACAAGGTTTGTACGTTCAGTAGTCAAATACATATGCAATAACAGAAAAAAAAAACTTGTCTCACATGTGACAGGACACGCTGCCCCATCAGCATTTGTATACGTGTTGTTTTCGCAAGTTTTGCGTTTCGCTCACTTCGAGCAGTGTGACTGAGCGCTCCGCTCGGTAACCTTCTGAACTCCACCAATGTCTAAACTTCACTGGCAACACTGTCAACACATGATCAGGAAGCAGCAGGTTGAATCGAGAGCAAGAGGAGCAGGTTGCAGGTTGACAGAAGAGGAGAAATGCAGTGTAATAAGAACAAGTGGGAAAGTATAAAGAAAAGAATAAGATAAAATTGCAACTATGAAGAAGTATTTGTAGGTGAATTAATAGAACAAGAAGTGTTTAAGAACTTGTTTTGTTTTGTGTTAACCTATCAGTCAAGGTAAGAAACTAACAAGTAAGCCATATTCGTGAAGAAGCCAGCCACTGCAAGTAAACATCGCATGTCACGTACTAATGTCAACGAAAAGAATTAAAACAAGTGGTATTTGTATACAGTATACGACACACTAAAGCATGCTTTGCACTCGTAACCTTATAGAATTCTTTTGATATTACCGTAATAACATATGCGCATATAAAAAGTAAAACTGCAATATTGATACATTATTTATGTAAGCCGATGTAATATTATTCATTTCAAATACCTCACTCATAATCTAATCTATTTTATTGGATACTGCATATCAGTGCTACAAAAAGTAAATATAAAGTTTCTTGCGCCAGTCTATATTAGTAGAAGTTAATAATTTGTAGACACTCTAAAGGATCAGTAAATATAGAACGTCGTGCATATAATGAGCGCACAATATGAACGCATTCCTTTGTATTGAATTCTTTTAGTCTTAAGCTTAAGTTTGAAACATATGTCCACAAAAAGCGCTTGAAAGAAAATCAATCTATATTTGATATAGGCCTATATAATAGCGGAATATTACTTCAAATTATAGCTATAAAAATATCTAACAACCACAATAGTGATATAACATCGTTAAATAACTGCATTATTTCTGAAAACTGTGCTAACTAACGTATTTGTCTGTGAAGAATGTTTGAAATATCAGTAATAAGTTGAATTCAATTTAAATAAAAGTTCGCCAGTCGCGACTATCAAGTGTCAATCAGTTAGTCACTTTACATTCAAATTAGTATTTCACTAGTGAATCATCTGTTCAGGCAAAGACAGAACTGAAGGTAGAAACAAATATACCAAGCGGCAAGTATAATATAACAATTTAGTGCATCTGTAAAAAGGAAATAATTAAAATAATAAATATAAAAATAAATAAGAAATCAAGCTTCTCTAAAACAATTCTTTCTGGAATTATGAAATAACATAATTTGCTACTGTCGTCTGGACTTTCATTTATTCTGAAAAGACTTAGAAGTATAGTAGAGAAACCTTATTGCATGTATTATTATTATTTTTGTTGTATATAGTATTTTGTGTTTCCTTGTTCTAAATATCATGTTTCTTTAAATTACTTGTCAATCTCGGTTTTATGTTGAACGGTATCAATAATTGGAGTGAGTGACGTTACCAAGTCATTATTGAAGCTACTGTTTACGTCAAAAGATTGTTCGTTTGTGGTGAGCATTATCTGTTGTGTATATGAATACTGTTTTGTGATAGAATGTGGTATTATAGAAACAAATATAGTAAATAAATACGTATGGTTTTTAATAACAGGTTTACGCAAGTGTATTCTGAAACTTTTGAGTCTAGCTTGCATTTTCTCTCTACGTCCACGCTACGTCTGACAACTTCGTGAATTACAACATTGTGGATATTTGTATTGAAGGCTCGAATGGTAAGTTGTCGATTACGACCCAAGAGTGTTGTAGTACTAATATTAGTATTCTTATTTGAGTTCACTATTTCTTGATACACTGTTTTCGGAGCGTGCGCTCCTGCTACCGAGATTCCAGATAACGGGAGGTTATTAAAGATTTGTTTCATATTTTAACCACTAATGCCCTCCACCGTTACCGTCACCGTCACATTTTAGATTATGAGACTCAGACGCTTGTGAAAAATAGTTGCAATCAAGAGTGTGAATTTCGTGGAGTGCTAGTTGTGTAGTTTACTTCGACGTAAAAAAAAGAAAAAAGTGAACATGGGTGGAAATCGGCGTAATCGACAAAGAGACAGTGCAAGTGCAAGTGAATCTGGTGGTGCGGCCATGTCAGACTCAGATAAAGTAGTGTGTTGTGAGGACCCAGCTAGAGATGAGTATCATGTACAATGTTGTCTGTGTGATCGCTGGTATCACCGCGTGTGTAGTCAAATGACAGAGGAAGAATGGAATGCTCAAAATGAACTCGAGGATGATGCACCCGTTGAACCATTATGGAAGTGCGGACAGTGCGAACCACATAAGGTGATGGAGAAGGGAGAACGAAGTCTGTCTTTGGATGCGATGGAGCAGATGCTTATCCGTATGTTTGAGAAGTATAATGAAAAGGGACAATGTGAGTTGAGGTCAAAAATCAAGGAAGATTTTCAGATGGAGATGAAGGTTATTCAAGAGGATTTACGGGATAGTAGAGAGCAATTGGAGAACAAGATTGAAGAAGTTAGTAAGAAGTGTGACAGGACGAGCGCCTCGTTAACTCATCAGGTAAATGAATTGTCACGAAAGATGGACGGAACCCAGCAGGACATTCAAGATTTGAAGAATACTGTGCGTAAACTCGAGGAAGTGGCAATACTAACAGAGAAAAAGGCGAGTCAGCAATTTGAAGAAGTAAATAGAAGAATCGATCAGGTATCGAAGAGCTGTGTTACAGGTATGGCACAATGTCAGGACAGGATGCAGGATGAGATTGCAGATGTGAAGGATGAGGTGTTACAGATGACTACCGCACAGATAGAAGATCGGTTGGCCAAAGAAGAGTTAAAAGTCCTGCAGAAGACTGATGAATGTAGAAAGGTGATAGAAGAGGTTTCTGGAAGAATGATTAGAGCCAACGCGGTGATGAATAATCAACTGCAAGAGTGTCGCGCGGAAGTGAGTCAGTCGAAGGCTGTCATGTGGCAAAACACTTCGGAACTGTGGAAAGTACAAGAAAAGTTGGCTTGTCAGGAGGTAGCAATCGCGTCACTTCAACAAAGGATAGAGGAGGAATGGCGAAGACATAGTTCAGGCGTAGAAGAGGAAACAGAAGTGAAGCGGCCATACTATCCTGCTCAATCTCCAAGCTTAGATGGAAGGCGCAATAGAAGTGATTCCAGTGGTACCTGCTGTGGAAGAAGTGCCCTCAATAGTACGGCGGCTTCTCGGAGCAAGGAACCTGAGGTGCACCCAAGTTATCGGAGAAGACGAAGGAGACGGATCAAGACTAGTTCGTCTGATGAGAGCGGGTATTCAGAAGAAGATGGATGGTCCCCGAAGACGGAAAGAAGAAGGAACCGACAAAGAAGACAGCTTCCTTCTAATGGCAACGAGAATGGAAACGCCAGAAGACTAACGAATCGTCGCGGAGCCTATCCGGAAGCAGCTCAGGATTATAGGGAGGAAATGGAAAAGGAAGAAGACGAAGAGGAACTGAAATTGCGATTAACGGATATAAAATCGTTCACGCACTATCCACCAGAGAGAGGTGATTTGTCAGCTCGAGCATTTATCATACAGTTTGAACGAGAGTGTGCTCTAATGGGGGTACGACCTAGTCAGACGCTTAAGGTATTACCGTTCATACTAAGAGACGCAGTGTTGTCATGGTATTATTCAAATGTGAATAAGTTCCTCACGTATGCCGACTTCAAGCAAATGTTCTTAAGGCATTATCATTCAGAAGATGTGACATGTGCTAAGCTAACGCGCCTTAAGACTGTACCTTTCAACCCTAAGGTTGACGGAAGTGTTGAACGTTTTGTTACGAATCGATTTTGTCAGATTAGGGACTTGGATTCCCAGAGCAGTGAAGCCCAGATTTGCAACACTATCATAACCTTGCTACCAGTTCAGTATCAGAGACAGTTGGTTTCATCACGAGGCCAGGAGTTAGCAGAAATTCTTGAAACAGTCCGACGACTTGAACTGATTCACGACACATGGGAAGCAAGACGGAAGACAGGAAGAGATGGCGCTAGAAGATGGGAGGACGGTGAAGAGGTGATGACTCGTAAAGCTAAAGTAGGAGCTATATCGAAGGACCAGGAGGATAACAAGACAGAGCCTGCGAACACAAGAGAAGAATCACCGTACGAAGGACGAGATGGTGTACGAGGACGCGGGAACTATCGACGCGGCAGACGAGGTGGTCGTGCACGTTCTTGGAGAGGAAGAAGACGGCCAGAAAGGAAGTGGTCCACACACGAAGAATATGAAAGAGATGACCCGAGATCCTCCCAAGAGGATATTCAGCACCGTTGGGATCCTCGGGGAAGTCCAGATTCAAAAAACTAAATGAAGTATCCACCTCGCGGGTCGGAGGTAGGTACGATTTGTGTTGTGAGAAGACCCATGAGAAAAGTGTAAGTGAGGATATACCTGAGGAAGTGTATAGTGGTGTATATAGTCCTTTATGTGTACATGAGTTTGAGTGTAGGAATGAGGTAAATATTTTTCGAATTAAATTTCAATGTATAGCTGGACAAGAGTGGGAGTATAACACAGATTGTGAGAATATTGACGACGTGAAGACTGACTTTGAACGAATAAAAGAATGGTCAGGTATCATACGAGTAAGTGTGTTGGATGAAGCTGTGCAAGCACTTGTTGATAGCGGTGCTGAGGTGACGTTATGTAGTTTAGAGTTATGGAGAAAGGTTACGAAGATTATATGACATTCGAAATTGAAACCAGCACCCCACGTAGTTCTTGTCGATTATAGTGGAACCAGGAAGAAAATGGTGAAAGGAGAAGTATATCTTCCTGTGACAATTAAGGGAATACAGACGGATGTTCGAGCTTTTGTGGTCGACGGGCTCAACCAAGATCTTCTACTAGGTCGTGATTACATGAGCAAGTTTCAAGTCAGAATGAATTTTGGAAATGGCATGGTAACCATTCAAACTGGGGAACAAGAAGTCGTAGTACCCATGGTTCAAGCGAGGGAGGAAGAAAGTACGTGTAATAATATGATTAATGAGTTGAGTGTGGATTACCATCTCCCTGTAAACGTCGTAGAAGAATGGAGTGAATGCGAATGCCATCCAGAGGAAGTATGCAGCTCACAGGTATGTGGATGCGATCGTGAAGATCTGAAAGAAGTTTTAAATCAGTGGAACAGCGTATTGATGCAACAAGAAGATTCGTATGATGAAGCTAGGTCAAGGCAAAGAGATGATTGCAACCTGAGACGAATTACGCTGGCACAAATACAGGATCAAGCTCTTGTGGAATCTTTGTATGACCCGCTTGTTCAGGAGATTCAATGTTCGGCTTGCTGTCCAAAGAGAGTGGAAGTCAGGGAAAAAGCAACTGAAGAGAGTCTGTACGCTACCCTAGAAGAAGTGAGAGAAGTGGTACAGAAAACTCCTATTGTTCCGGAACACAAGGAAATGTTGTTCAATGTGCTGATGAAGAGAAGAAAAGTTTTCGCCCATTTCCCAGGAAAATGTAACAAGTTTAAGTACACCATCCAAGTTACCACTGAAGATCCAATTGTGAAACGACCGTACCCAATTCCACTGTGTTATCGAGATAAAGCGAGGGAGCAGATCCAAAAATGGTTGCGTCAAGGTATCATTGAGCCTGCAGTGTCAAAACATCATCATCCCCTGGTAATAGTCAGAAAGAAGAACTGTGATGAGGTTCGAGTCTGTCTTGATTTGGTTCAACTTAATAAATTCGTATCTTTGACAAATCTGAAGGTCGAACGCCTCGATGACCTCTTTGCAAGATTTAATGGGATGACCTGTGCAACGTCCCTTGACTTGGTGCATTCCTACTGCCAGATCGAGTTAACTGAAGACTGTAGGGATCTTGTAGCATTCTCTTTTGAAGGCCAGATGTACCGGCATTGCAGAGTACCCTTTGGTTACAAGAATGGTGGAGCTTGTTTAATGGCAGCGTTGCAGAGAGTGTTGGGAGTTGCTATTCTTGAAAAGATCTTACTGTATATAGATGACATTTTAATTCCAGGGACTGATCCAGTAGCTCATATTGAATTGTTAGATCAAGTATTGTATAAGTTGGAGGAAGCAAATATGACAGTCAATTTAAAGAAATGCACATTTATGGTATCTGAGGCAAATTTCTTAGGTTTTGTGGTAACACCTGTAGGGATAGCGAAAAATCCAGAGTACGTGGATATAGTTAAGTCATTGCCAAGGCCAACAACTATAAAAACATTGCAAAGGACCTTAGGATTTTTTCAGTGGTGCTCTAAGTTTATACACGATTTTGCTCGTAAGTCAGCACCATTATACCAGCTGCTTAAACAAGGGAAGAAATGGACCTGGTTGCCTGAACATACAAATTGTTTCGAGGAAATAAAACTTGAGATCTGTAAAAATATACTTTTGGTGCATCCGGATATGTCAAAAGACTTCATTATCATAGTTGACGGCTCGACTATTGGGACTGCTGCTATTTTGACACAAGAGTATGAAGATGGAAAACGAGTTATTGGTTTCACTGGACACATACTTAAGCCTTGCGAATCTCGCTATACCATTACTGAGATAGAGATGTTGGGTGTTGTGAAAGCTATAAGAAAATGGCGTAATTTATTGATAGGGCATCATGTGATCGTACAAACTGATCATCAAGCTTTGGTGCATTTTAAGAGCATAAAATATTGGAATACCAGGTTATATCGGTGGTGTATTGAAATGCAAGATGTGGAGTTGAAAATCCAATACATACCTGGAGTAACCAACGTAGCAGCGGATACTTTGTCTCGTATTACCGTATGCCAATCACCTAGAATTGTTACAATTTTGAATTTTCATGTCCTTCCAGGAGATTTAGCAAATATGACCAGTGAGGATTGGAAGCAATACCAACGTGAAGATCCAAGATTAATGAAGTATATTGATGCTCTGGAGCAAGATCAGACCAATGTACCAGAAATAAGTTGGGGAAAATCTGTACGACTATATTATAAGATCCAACAAGGTGTGCTGTTAAAACGTGATTTTCATTTGAAAGATAAATGGAGGATAGTTGTACCCAAAAGTTTAGTAAAGAGAGTACTCAGATGTTACCATGATGACAGGGGTCATTTTGGATATGCGAAGACACACACGATGCTTCTAGAAAATTTCGTTTGGGAAGACATGTATACTGATGTGCGACAATACATCCGCAATTGTGTATTGTGTATGAGACATAAAGCTGATCCTCATCCTCTCTCAAGGAAGTTGCAGTCGGTCACCGTTTCGAGAGCCCGAGAGTTACTGTCAGTTGATGTGGTAGGAAAGCTTCCAACCAGCAAGTCAAACATGGCATATGTGTGCACGTGTATGGATGTGTTTACCAGGCATCTAGTAGCGTACCCAATGAGACGAGCTACAACTGCTGCAATTCTGAGGTGTCTGGATTTGTATTTTATGCATTTAGGTATTCCGGACGCCATTATATGTGACAACGGTCCATGTTTTGTATCTAGTAAGTTCCTAGGGTCAATGGCTAGTAAGGGAGTTAAAGTATATCACACCACACCATACCATCCTCAAGCAAATCCCGTGGAGAGGATGCATAGAGAAATGAATAGGCTTTGGAGGTTGTATTGTGCTGGACAACATGTGGATTGGAGTAAGCACTTGTGGAATATCGTTATGTTACTGAATTATACTATTGTAGAGAATCTGAACGTTGCTCCAGTCCAAGCACATCTAAACGTGAAGGATGTAACGCCTGTGATGAAACGACTGTTCCAAGAGGAGACTGATGAAGACGGGAATTCGTGGGACAACCGGCTACTTATGATTGCACACCGTAAGAAGTCTCAGATGGCGAAGAAGAATCAACGTACCAACGAAAAAATGACATCGGATCGGCATGCTAATGTAGGCGATCTTATATTCCTCAGGGCACATCCCATCAGTGATGCAGCAGCACAGCAGATAAAAAAGATGTTCGATCTGTACTCAGGACCCTACTTATGTGTTCGTAAGCCAAGTCTTAAGGTTGTGGAGCTGATTGATCCGAACAATGGAAAATCTATAGGACACCGATCCGAACATCAGTGTAAATTGTGGAAGCCCACTAAGGAAGAATACTGGAAATGGCGGAAGAAGGCAGAAGAAAATTGTGCCGGTCAACTTTTGAAGGACTTGCCTGATGAATACTGCGAATAGATTGCGGGCTGTACATATTTCGGAATATTGTGTATATATGTATATAAGTGTATGTGTCAGGTTTCATTTGTTTGTGTATTATCTTGTTCTTATAAGTATCTGTGGAACTAAGTGAGAATTAATCTGTGAATGCTTAGTGACGGCACAGGGATCAACCTATTCGGACGCCATATGTGACAGGACACGCTGCCCCATCAGCATTTGTATACGTGTTGTTTTCGCAAGTTTTGCGTTTCGCTCACTTCGAGCAGTGTGACTGAGCGCTCCGCTCGGTAACCTTCTGAACTCCACCAATGTCTAAACTTCACTGGCAACACTGTCAACACATGATCAGGAAGCAGCAGGTTGAATCGAGAGCAAGAGGAGCAGGTTGCAGGTTGACAGAAGAGGAGAAATGCAGTGTAATAAGAACAAGTGGGAAAGTATAAAGAAAAGAATAAGATAAAATTGCAACTATGAAGAAGTATTTGTAGGTGAATTAATAGAACAAGAAGTGTTTAAGAACTTGTTTTGTTTTGTGTTAACCTATCAGTCAAGGTAAGAAACTAACAAGTAAGCCATATTCGTGAAGAAGCCAGCCACTGCAAGTAAACATCGCATGTCACGTACTAATGTCAACGAAAAGAATTAAAACAAGTGGTATTTGTATACAGTATACGACACACTAAAGCATGCTTTGCACTCGTAACCTTATAGAATTCTTTTGATATTACCGTAATAACATATGCGCATATAAAAAGTAAAACTGCAATATTGATACATTATTTATGTAAGCCGATGTAATATTATTCATTTCAAATACCTCACTCATAATCTAATCTATTTTATTGGATACTGCATATCAGTGCTACAAAAAGTAAATATAAAGTTTCTTGCGCCAGTCTATATTAGTAGAAGTTAATAATTTGTAGACACTCTAAAGGATCAGTAAATATAGAACGTCGTGCATATAATGAGCGCACAATATGAACGCATTCCTTTGTATTGAATTCTTTTAGTCTTAAGCTTAAGTTTGAAACATATGTCCACAAAAAGCGCTTGAAAGAAAATCAATCTATATTTGATATAGGCCTATATAATAGCGGAATATTACTTCAAATTATAGCTATAAAAATATCTAACAACCACAATAGTGATATAACATCGTTAAATAACTGCATTATTTCTGAAAACTGTGCTAACTAACGTATTTGTCTGTGAAGAATGTTTGAAATATCAGTAATAAGTTGAATTCAATTTAAATAAAAGTTCGCCAGTCGCGACTATCAAGTGTCAATCAGTTAGTCACTTTACATTCAAATTAGTATTTCACTAGTGAATCATCTGTTCAGGCAAAGACAGAACTGAAGGTAGAAACAAATATACCAAGCGGCAAGTATAATATAACAATTTAGTGCATCTGTAAAAAGGAAATAATTAAAATAATAAATATAAAAATAAATAAGAAATCAAGCTTCTCTAAAACAATTCTTTCTGGAATTATGAAATAACATAATTTGCTACTGTCGTCTGGACTTTCATTTATTCTGAAAAGACTTAGAAGTATAGTAGAGAAACCTTATTGCATGTATTATTATTATTTTTGTTGTATATAGTATTTTGTGTTTCCTTGTTCTAAATATCATGTTTCTTTAAATTACTTGTCAATCTCGGTTTTATGTTGAACGGTATCAATAATTGGAGTGAGTGACGTTACCAAGTCATTATTGAAGCTACTGTTTACGTCAAAAGATTGTTCGTTTGTGGTGAGCATTATCTGTTGTGTATATGAATACTGTTTTGTGATAGAATGTGGTATTATAGAAACAAATATAGTAAATAAATACGTATGGTTTTTAATAACAGGTTTACGCAAGTGTATTCTGAAACTTTTGAGTCTAGCTTGCATTTTCTCTCTACGTCCACGCTACGTCTGACAACTTCGTGAATTACAACATTGTGGATATTTGTATTGAAGGCTCGAATGGTAAGTTGTCGATTACGACCCAAGAGTGTTGTAGTACTAATATTAGTATTCTTATTTGAGTTCACTATTTCTTGATACACTGTTTTCGGAGCGTGCGCTCCTGCTACCGAGATTCCAGATAACGGGAGGTTATTAAAGATTTGTTTCATATTTTAACCACTAATGCCCTCCACCGTTACCGTCACCGTCACACACAATCTCCGTCTAGGCCAAACGTTTACAAATTTGATATGGCGTGGGAGATCCGGGTTCGATTCCCGGCGGGAGCTCATGTGGTTCGGATTCCACGTTAATCAGTAGGTCCACGTCTCATATAGCCTCGCTGCTGAAAGGGACGCTAAATTAAAATCAACTCAACAAATTTGATAAGAGTAAGAAAATGTTTTTTAAACCTCTCTGGAATTTGAATTTTGCAAGGTTTCGTCTGCAATTTAAGGAGAACACGTGAACAAAATTCAAGTTTCTCAGACTAAAGATGTGACTCAGTTGATGAAGTGTTACTGGATTTTCTCCCTTTCAATCAGATTTGATGGATTACAGAAACAACACAAAGGAACAGAATAAACATGTCACTGCTCGCTTCGGGGCACGTTTCATGGAAGTATAACCTAATGCAGCGTTTCCCAACCGGTGTGCCGCGGCACACTGGTGTGCCGTGAATAGGCCGTTGGTGTGCCGCGAGGAATCGAAGCAAAATTATTAATTTTATAGCAATCCTATTGCCAAACGTAGGGAAAAATGTATATTTGTATTTCACATGACTATGAACCTGTAATATGAATCTACAATTTTAAGTTTCATACAGGGTTACTGTTCTGTACATTTTTAATGTTGAAAAATGTATTCGTTATCATTGTTAGTACCATTATTACTTCTTTATTGTTGCAGATTGTTTCGTAACTTGAAAATTTAAAATATAATTCAATCCTTTCGACAAATTACCTACATTAGTGTTCTAAAAATATAAGAGATTTGTTTGTTCGTTCGTTATTTAGTAATCTTTCTTCTTAGGAAAAGGTTGGATATAGTTTTTTTTAAAAAAAAAAGAAGAAGAAGAAGAAGAAAAAAGAAAGCGTGTTTTTAAAAACCTGAGTCCAATATTTCACTGCAATTGTTTTCTATTTATAAAATAGAATCAAAAATAAACATAATGATTTACCAAGGGAAAAACCTCTCTGAGGAGATCAATAATCACAGAAAAAATTCGACTGTGTTTTATATTTACAAATAATAATATCTATAAGTGTGCCGCGAGAATCCAAGTAACACCCGTAGTATGCCGCAAGTTGAAAAAGGTTGGGAAACGCTGACCTAATGTTATAATACCACTTACAGTAAGTTTTCGCCTCTAATTTGGACGAAGACCCAAGGTGCTGAGATTTGGCAACAATTCGGGCATTCATCCAATGTGCCAAACAGAGCCGTAAGTTAGGGTTCTGTGCAAGATCAAACTCTTGGTTTAATTGTAATAATAGCGCATCATCATACACTAGAACTACGCTACTTGTAACAATCAAGGTGAAAACATATCACTAAATAAGAAAATGAAATGAAATCTTTAAGTTTTACGTCCCACGGTTATGCTAAAGGAGAGTGAAATGGTGGAAAGAAGAAAGTGGGAGAAAACAAAGGAACCCCGAGAAAACCTACAAGCACGGTGTTTGTCCACCACAAAGTCCATATGGCGTTGGCTGGGATCGAATCACTAAATAAGAGACAATCATTTTTATATCAGAATGCTTGTCTGTATTAAGTGGATACTATCAAATATTTCTGTACATTACTTCGGATATTTTGCGTCCTCTTCATTCCTACACCCCTCCTGAATTTTTCACACTGAATTCATCATTGTACACGACAATTTCCCAATATACCACGTTTCAATTCTATACATCTAGCGGTTCAAGCAAAAGCCTTCCCTCGCGCCAGTGTCCCCCTAATTAAAATTGAACAAGTAAATTAAACACCTATATACCAAAGTAGTTCAAAGAAGTTCCCCCTCCCTCTGTCTTATACAATTCCTTCATTCAAAAACCACCAAGAGTGTAATTTTAAGAATTCGTCCATTTGACTGAGATGTTCCATATACACCAAGTTTCGTGACAATGTTTAAAATATACCTGTGACAATAATAGGAGCTTCTCGCTTTCAAAACCCCTGCCGGGTACATCTGAAACTCGTGGAAACGAATAATATGCTCGCATTCCGTAAACACCTTTATATCAAATTTAGTGCCTGCACATTCAGCTGAGCGGCTAAAACATTTTCTGCAAGTGCATGATAGAGTCGTATAATCTGAAGCAAGAACAAAAAGTATTTTCACAAAATTTCACGCCTTTCATTTCATTGGCCGAACAGTTCAAAAGCAATACATACTACTAGCAAAATATCTCACAAAGTGACGCTTTAGTATATCTTTATTCATCGTTTAAGTTATTGGTCATTTTGAGAATTGATCTCTACCACAAAGTAAGATAGGCTGTTTACATACTAGGCGTAAAACAGAGAATGCTGCACTTTGTGTGTGAAGTTGGCTCTCCCATTATAAATTTAAAGGTAATACTGGTAATTTCCTTTGTCCACCATACGGAGACAGAAAACTGGGAGGAATAAGAGAAACATATAAAAATAATATACTGTATATAAACATTATTAGAAAGAAATTGCACCAAAAATGTAAGTAATTAAGAGACAAAGAGCGAAGTTCCTTATCACCCCAATCATCACGCTTTGTTATCATCACAAAATAACCGCTGAAAATATAGACAACTAATTCTTCACGCGTTATCAGTGCATCAAATACAAAGGCCTTGTTTCAGATCTCTCAACCAGATTTCCTTCAATCCTCACTTAAGTAGATACAAGATCAATGACGATGCTGGGTTAAAATAAATGAATGTATTTCCAACTGGAATCGGAAAAGAGACTAAATTCGTACGACAGTTGTGAAGAAAGAGATAAATCATCAGTATATTGGAGAGGTATCATCACACACAAACTGAAACTTTCTTTTCTTTACTCGTAGTGTGGATACAACTAACCTTAGTGGGTGGTAAACATATTTTGCACATGACTGTACCTAAAGATTCGTCCTCTTCAGTGAAACGAAACAGTCATTTTTTTTTTTTTATCCACGATTGCGGGCGAAGGGAAGAGGTTATCCTGATTTCTCAAATACCTGAAATATTTCGCATGAGACTTCATAGCAGATGTGTAGTTACATCAAACATTTAAAGAAAAACAGCAAATCTCTTTTTGGAGAAGTGAAGTAAACCCTCAGATATGTAGTGATTTTACGTAAATCTTACTTAGCGAGCTTGAGATATTGATTCATAAAAAATGAATTATGATAAGGTTTTAGATATCTTCTTATTGAAATATAACTTAGAAGACTCAACAGTACCCTACTACTGCTCCATTGGAGGAAAAGAAAACTTTTTTTTTTTTTTTAATTTGCCTCAATGAGTAAATTTAGTGTAGAATATGCGATTAGCAGAAGAAGTTTAACTGGTCGATGTATAAACAGGAGAGCACTTTTACAATTTTATGAAAGCAAAGAAATACAATGAGGAAAGGAAGAGTGGATGACATAGGTGATCAAGTGTTGGCAGTGTACGTGCGGTCATGGATCCACGAGTAATATGTCCGCAAAACCATCAACTACGCCGTGCCCACCACAGTATAAATTGGGGAGAGATTTTTTCGCTTGCTATCTCCTTATCAGAAAGAGACAATGTAAGACCACACAGCCAGTTTTCCATATTTTTCGCAGAGTTTCCAGAAAATAAAATATACGTGATTGTCCAATATTTTTATTATTTGTTTTGAGTTTTACATCCAAAGGTTATGCTATATAGGTTAAGAATTGAAAGTCACAAACGTAACAATAATGAAAACATCTGTGGCGAGAGGGATAATTAACTGATTGATTTAAATTTCATGTCAGTTTTTTCACTAACAATGCTACAGGAGACAAAGCTATTGCTTGAAGTTGGATCCAAGCACAACTAGTATTTGTATCAGACGAGAAATCACATTAAGATTTGAATTAGAGATCACATGTATAGAAAATAGGCACTTAAGCTACTTGACTACAAAAAGGGAAGAGGACGAAACTCGATCACAGTTTGTCGGTTTGTGCTAGCCAATCTAAAGGTTTAATAAAACCTAGAGAATAAACTCGGTTAAGGTGTGAGTATTCTTTGTTATTTGAAGTCAAGTATGACTCATGACTTCAGCTCTGAGACTCTTTTATGCATGTCAGCAAACGCGTCTTCTGAGTGACAGATCGTGTTTCGATTACCGATGCGAATTCATACGTTTCCGGTCTCACGTTGAGACATAGCCTTATTTCGTATAACTATGCTACTGAAAATGGACGTTAAACTACAAATCAATCAACCTACGATCGCTATGTATAGTTTTTTATCTATAGTGTTATTCTTGTAGGCTACATTCAACAGAGCGTATTATCTCTGGATTAACAAAAATGAAAGAAAGTTACAGTTCTTGTTATTGGACTGGAATTTTGGGTTGTGTCGCTTTCAGCAGCGAAGCTATATGAGACGTGGACCTACAGCTTTACATTGGATCCAAACCACACGATCTCCCACCAGGAATCGACCCTGGGTCTTCCGCATCATAAGCGTGTACGCTAACCATAGCCTTGTTATTGTCGTAAATTTGATGTGTGAGTTTCGAGTTTCTTAAATACTACAGTGATATCATCCTGAACAAATCATACCACTAAGCAGATTCTATCAAGAGAGAGTCTTTCATTTTTTTAAAAAAACTTTGTTTCTTTTTGTATGTCCGGAAATCAAGTTTCATTGTAAAAGACGATCGAATGTCATATGAAAAGAAAAAAATATGCAGAGATATATCACATTCACATTTTTATATCGTACGCATCCAAATTCGCGACATCTGTGTCAACATCAGCAAATAAGATAATACATATGCACAGCTTATTTGCCGTATGACCACTATAATTTCAAACATAATTTCTAACATAATCAATGTAAATATCTCCTTTGTAGTTTTGTGAATCTATAAAATATCAATCAAATCAAAGCAAAACATTGGTAGGAGGGTAGATAAACGGGCCCTCGGATTTTCAGTTCAAAATTGATCACAATGTGATCTTTAATTCCCAAACAGTGTATCCTGAATATTTCAGACCGCGGAAACTTCAAAAAAGGTTCCAAAAATTATGATAGAATTTACCATATATGGGCAGGGTAGATTTCACGGTTTTTTATTTTTATTTTATATTTTAATTGATTTTTTTTAAAATAAAAAAACTATAAATATGAGACCTGAAATACAGTGTGATCAAATTGCAATCGAACGATTTCGGACACTTTTACCCATCCCACACTTAGGTGGTAAACTCCATCGTATTCTTGAGAGAACTTTGTAAAAACAGTATTTGAACCGAAAATCTTTGGGCTCTTTTATCTACCCTGCTTATAGATGGTACACTCATGTCCAAAATTATTGTCGCATGTCTATAAATATGTTGTTGTAGGAATATAATTTGATAACGAATTCGCCCGGTATTTCTTATAATGTTAGTATGTGTATAATCGGCAAATACATGTATGTGGAAAATTTCATGTTAAAAGAGCAATAAATAAGAACAATAAAATGAACATAAAACTTTATTGTCCATTTAGCAACATTTTGTTTTGCTCATTCTAAATTTCGTATTTATAATTCTTTTACTATGAAATTTACCACAAATATACATTTTCCGATTATACATACAGTATCAGTATTAAAAGTGCCCTGCAAAATCATTATCGAATTATAGTCTTACAAGAAGACAGTTATAAATATGAGACAATCATTTTGGACGTGAGTGTACATTCTGCCGTGATTGTGAGCAACTTTTTGAGCTTTCCGCGGTCTGAAATTTTCAGAAAACACTATTTGGGATTTCAAGAACACATTGTGATCAAATTTGAACCCAAAATCCACGGGCTTTTTTATCTACCCTGTCTATAGGTTGTAATAGACGATACGTTGTATCGTAATCTTGGACAACCTTTTGAAGTTTCCGCGGTCTGAAATTTTCAGGATACACTATTTGGGAACTAAAGATCACATTGTGATTAAATTTGAACCGAAAATCCGAGGGTCCGTTATCTACCCTGCCCATATATGGTAAATTTTATCGTAATTTTAGGCACCGTTTTGAAGATCCGCGGTCTGAAATTTTCAGGGAACACTATTTGGGACCCAAGGAACATGTTGAGATCAATTTTAAACCGAAAATCCGAGGTCCCGTTTATCTACCCTCTTACCAAAACATTAAATTCATACTTTCTTAAGTGCAAGTCAACTACGCTAAAAATAAATAAATAAAAAATAAAACAAAATCCGTACAGACTTAAGTTACGAAATTAATGAAAAAACAATAGAACTACTTGTGAATTCCTCTCGAATCTACATTTCTGATAAAATTGTCTATTTGATAATATCGTGTCAAATAGTTTCAAAAGACAGATATATTGTTTTAAATTTCATCTGCAATGTATATTAAAATGATTATTATATATACTGGGTGTAATGGAAGTCCGGGATCAGCGGATATCTCTTTATGAGTAAAGAACCTAAAAAATGGAAAGGTGTTAGAAATAGGTGGTTTTCAATCTAAAATGATGGAGCTTTTCCAATTGCATTAACTACTTGGGCTCCGGATTGTTAATTAGCCCACTGTTAAATTAAAAAAAAAAAAATCAAGTTCAGCATGCTGGTCGAACGGAAAGTAGTGCCGCATAAATATGGCATAGGGAACGTGCAGATTGTTGTGTAAGGGAACTTAGACCACCTCGAATCCATTCCCAACAATGCTGTATTGTGGTATGGTGAGGGACCAAGGAAATAGCCAGTTGAAGTGGAAATCTTGCTTTTCCATTTAACATAGAAAGAATTAGTAGTGTGAAGGCTAAAGGATGGCGCAATCGGAAAAAATTATCCATTTTAGATTGAAAATAATAACCTACTTCCACCAATTTTCCTCTTTTTCCATTTTTTTCGTATGTTTACTCATAACGGAGTTGGCCCACGGCCTCGGAATTTCGTTAGATCTGGTATATACACGTATACATGTGTTTATGTTCCAGCATAACTTTGGAACACGTGAAGAAATTTCAACCAAAGTTGGCATAGTTTCGATTTACAACCTGAATATATATATATATATATATATATATATATATATATATATATATATATATATTATGTGGGTAAGACAGCTCTAGCACCCTTAGGGATGGGGTGGAAAGGAGTGAGATGTACAAATATTCGAAATCGACCGATAGTAGTGCCGAATACACAGTTTTTGGAGTCGCTGAAATGAATAGTCACACTCTAATTGCTGTTTAAGTTCAGTTTCCATCGGCATGGGGGTGAATATCCGTAGGGCCGGGGTGGGAAGGGAATGACGTAAAAATAATCGACCGATATTTAGTGCCGAATACATAGTACTCATGATCATTGAGATGAATGACACTCTCGATAATTTTAAAGTCTCAGGCCCACAGGCAGTGGGGGGGGGGATAAATAAAATGTAGAAAATGGTTAAGATTATTTTCGAATCGATAGTTTTCAGAGTCGCTAAGTAGATTGGCGACAGTCCTAGTGGCAAAGGGGGCATGAAGGGTAATTTCTGCAAAAATGGTTAAATAATTTCAAATGAGCTTTGAAACAAAGTACTTACCTAAAGCTCGGTTACCATCAAGTTACTTTGATTAAAACATGCATCCTAAGAAAACAAAGTAGTACAAAATTTATCTCCCAAAAAGACGGGACTTTTACGGGGCTTCATAATTACAGTTTCATTGAAATACGTATCCAAAAAGGGAAAGGGGATTCAAATATTTTCCATAGCCCATACGGTATGCTTGATTATAGTTAACTTTTGACTGAGCAAACCTATGTGACGTAAATCAAGAAGGCAATACTGTTAGCAAAACCTTGAAGGTTTCACTCCGAGCCAACTGACAGACAGTACTGAGTTATGTTATCGATGTTCTTATTTATCACCATTGTCTTTTGTCAACATCCGATTTCCTACTAGCTACTTCCCATTTCACTGACGTGAGAAAGCAAACAGCAAACTGTGACGTTACAGATCATTCAGTAAAAATTACTGTGCTAAAGAAATCATTTCTAATTGGACGTTCTACAATGTCATGTTTCTTTTATTAATCTCAATCAAGCCCAACCAGCAGAAATTCGAAGCGGACCAAGGGAACTCTCGTTGTCAAAACTATAATGACAGGCAAACAGTAATGATGAAGTCGATAGTCTTGCAGATTTTCCACTCGTAAATTTATGACAACTTGTACATTGCCAATACTTTGCAGTTACCGACCGCCCCAACATCCCCCGTACTTGTATCTCCTCCGCTTTTACTCCAAGCGGAAGGGCGATCTTCGGCACCTTATATCCACTGATTGGAAATGAGTCCGCCAAAAGATAACACTAAAGCATATTCTTATTAGGAAAGGTTTCCCATTTAAATTGCTTTTAATGTCAAGTCGTAAGCATTTTTCTCTATTAACATATACTCCCCTTATTTTCTAACTTATTACATAATTCATATTGGAACATTACTTTAAAAAAGAGTTGAGAATCATCCTTCATGCTATGGAGACGAAACTGAAATTCTGCAAGTAAGTAAGTATACGGGATCATTGTTTTATAAGGTCGAAAGTGGCCCGCGCAGACTAGAATTTACTTAACTTTGTTATTATCACATATAGGTCTACAAACTACTTGCATCATACAAGTGACGGACTGTAATCTTAAAGCTTCCATGTACAGATTGCAAGAAAAGAAAGTAATATATATATATATATATATATATATATATATATATATATATATATATATATATATATATATATATATATATATATATATATATATATATATATATATATATATATACAGAGAGAGACGCCGTGTGGACTTTCTGGTGGACAAACACCGTGCTCGTGGGCTTTCTCGGGGTTCTCCCACCTTCTTCATTCCACCATTTCACTCATTTCTCATTACCACCGTCTCCTTTAGCCTAACCGGCATATGCATGGGACGTTAAACTTAAAGATTTCATTTAAAAAAAGAGAGAGAGAATACACAAAATATATTTTCTTTCTCATACATTCAATGCACTATAAATACACCATAATCTAAGTACGATCAAATTAAGTTGGTAACGATTACTCCAATTGAAGGATAAGGGGAAAAAAGAAGGAATGTTACAAAACTGCATTTTCGAGAAAACTGTGATTTAATATTGAAAACTGCGTAAAAAGAATAGGGTCAGTTACATCTTTTGCCCTTTTCTACATGGACATTTATACATCTACGTATGCATGGCATACACAGTCAAATAGTACCAAGAGTCACCAACAGATAGAACAAAGCACTCGAAAAAGCACATACATGGACATTCCTTGTTTTTTTCGCTTACCCTTCAATTATGCTTTCCATTATTTTAATCTTATCCCATTAAATTTTTCTTTAGAACTGACTTAAGATTTAGACCCGAAAACTCAAAAGAATTAAAAAAAATATATATACTACAAGAATTCGAAAAAAAGTCCGCATTATGCTATCTTAGATTAAATAGCTTTATTTAACTTGGATATGTAGGCATAGACATACAAGCATAGCTCAGTACATATATGATCAGAATATCATATCAGTGTTTGACATTTGGTAGTCATAAATTTTTGTTTTGAATTAACGGCGTTTTACTAAGAAATGAAATGCAATATTATCTAAACGTTGTAAGTTTATGAAGAAAATATTCCTGCTGGTGATACAAATTATTATAACGATCTGAGAACCTAGCTAGAAATTTCGTTATTATGTAATAACACACTCTATATTAAAAGAACGACATACAAAAATACAACATTACATACTACGTACTTTGCTCATAAAAGGAAATTACGAAAACCCATACAAAAGTTCTTCCGCTTTAAAATCGCTTCCTGTAACGAACTACAACATTGGCAAAGTTTGGTTTTAAAAAATCAATGAAAAAAAAAATCTTTTTACAGAAGTCAAGATTATCCCAGAAACAACTATCTTCTAACCTAAACTAGAACAACAAAAAATTACCAAAGACGGAAATCTAATATATCTTTTAAGCGGATTCTCATTCTCAGCTTGTAGCTCCGAAAACAATTTCCACCTCCGCTAAACTAAACCAACGACCATGCAATTTTTTGTTCACTTTTCGAAAAGCAACGGACGATACGAATCACACTATAATCCTCTGGTTGAAACCCAGGGTCTAAACTAAGGATTATCGTAGACTCACCCTCGCCTTGCTGCAATCCCGGTAGGATTGTGAACGTTGCGAACAAAATCGTGAGTTAGAAATTATTCTTTAATACCACCAACATATCGATTGATCTCAACAAAAACCAGCCCATTGTGTATTTCTAGCTGGCTTACCTACAAAAATCTTAATGCATTGTGCATCCAAGTGAACACATCACATGCAACAAAATAATTTCACCATCAAGCATCGCATACGTTTTGCACAGGAACATAACTGTGAACAACTATAAAACTTGTGTGTTCGGGTTATTTATAGAAAGTATGCCTGGAGACAATTACAGAGATGAAAATGACATCTCTAGTTTTGAGTTCCATGCTTCTCTTTAGGGTAAAGGATATGAATGATTCACGAAAGTGAATGATTATAAAACATTTGGTACAACGGGAGAACTCCGAGAAAACCCACGAACACGATGGTATCCACCAAAACTCACTTGGACTGGGATCGAACCAAAGACTCTTCGACGAGAGTTGAGCGCTCTAACACTGAGCAATCGTGTCCCCACGAAATTACAGAAAATTTCTGAATGTGTTTCACACATTTAATTCTTTTTTTTTTTTTTAATTTTATTTTTGCAGACAGCTAAAGATGTGATCACGGGTCCTTTGAGACGGTGATGATGCGCACTGTGTTTCCTCTCAATATTCATGACCTTGTTCTCTGGATCATACACACACACAAAGAAAAACTCGTCCATTGTAATTAAATAAATAAATAAATAAACTTCTTGCTGGAGGACACACGTTTAATACAGACGGACTGTATTCATGTCGTTTTGTCTCTGGAAGGGCACAGCACCTAAGTACACACTTTAGAGGATACAGACGGTTGTGAAGTGAAAACGAAACGTAACTATTAGAATGCCCAAATTTAATGACAATTGCCTTTATAACAATTCCTTGGTTTTGAAACACTAAGACTCGATTTTTTTCCACAAGGTCGCCATTCACTAAAAAACAGTATTTCTTTTTTACACTCGTCTTCAATATAAAAGACCGTATTTGCCATGTTTGTTTTCATAGTGCTGATGATGAGTCCTCACCATATTTCATTGTAGATCATCTTGGCTCCTCTGTTCTTTAAGCAGATGCACCGTATTTCCGATCGATTTGCTTTTAGTAATTGAAGTTTAATCCCCTTTCAACACTGCGACTATTTGAGATATAGACCTGCAGTTTAACATGGAATTCCACTCATATAAGTTCCACCGGGAATCAAATTAGGTCTCTTGGCCTACCAACGGTGTGTATGCTAACCATACGCATAGGAACTTATCACTGATCGGTACTGATTCTTGCACAATCTTATATATTTAGTCACTGTAGATGACATAGCTAAGGACATACCTAGAAATACGAAGAGCATCTAAACAGAGCCACAAGGTATGCAATAAAGCCTGTAACTTTCATTGAAGCAGCTCAACTACTTCTATATAAAAGCAAAACATACTGAAACTTCCTCGCATGCAAGGAAGCTAAAGTGCTGCCAAAATGTCTTGAGCCGTTGCAAAAATGCGAACTACAGCTCAAGAGTCAAGACTCTCGACACATCCACGCGTTGAGCCAATAAGGGTTCAGCTGTTGCTAAGCGAGAGCCTTAGTGAAACGGAATGAAATTCCTTCTGCCGATAGCAGCGCCTGGAACGGAAGACTAGGTGTCAAGTCAATGTGGTATATATATAGCAGAGCTGAAGAAAATTCTTGCACAGCTTTGTACTAGTTTTCTAGAAGTATAAAAAAGTGTCACGTTTATATTGCTGGATAAAACAGAAAGACCTAGGCAAATACAGATGTATAAATATCTTCCCTGTAACTTACACTGCGAAAGAAATTACGAACCAATTATAAAAACAGACTTCGTATAATTAAAAGAACATACAGGATTTAGTAGTGCCTAAAATATACTTAATCGGATTTAGATAATCTGAGAACTGCTAGAAAGGTCCAAGAAGCACAACTACTTTTGTGTGTGGAGTTCATTCACTAGGAAGAAACATTCAATTTGGTGAAGATGTTACTGTTATCAACATTTAAATCTAGTGCTGTCGAAAAATACATAAACGATATTGATCATGTCTATGAACAAGTCAGTGACGGTATATATATCTATATCTATATATATATATATATCTATCTCTCTCTCTCTCTCTCTCTCTCTCTCTCTCTCTCTATATATATATATATATATATATATATATATATATAACAGAATGACACTATTCCGCCCAAAGTTTTTACAAATGCAGTTGAATGTCTTTCAGTTTCTAAATTGGGAATTCTAAATTGGGAATACAATATAAACAGAGAACAATATAAACAGAGAACATCTTAGTCACTCTCATTTCCTAATGACAATGATTTCTTGCAAAACAGTCACAAACTGCAAAATAGGACTGAAGATCTGAGTTTCAAGAGTAACGAATTTGGGTTGAAAATGAATGTGGAACTGAGTGAAATGACTTTAACAACTTCGAAAAAATCAAGAATAGAACTTGAAAATCGATGGCGTATTTAGGGGGGGTTCCGGGCTTAAGCATCTCCGAAATCTTACTTACTACAGTAAAGTATATGAAATATCGTGCAAAATTTACACATTTTCAGGCAAAGCCCCCCGGAAACAAAATCGTAAATACGCCATAGTGGTTAGTCTCTAATTTATGTGTGTAAACAAGTATTAGAACACATTTTTTAATTGAAAATGTGTTGCTTCAGATACGTCAGCATTTTACGTTTTAATATGTAGTTATTTCTAAATACGTTCTTTATTATTGCCATTAGTATTTTTATTGATGACTGCACAAAAATACTAATGACAATAATAAAGAACGTATTTAGAAATAACTACATATTAAAACGTAAAATGCTGACGTATCTGAAGCAACACATTTTCAATTAATAAATGTGTTCTAATACTTGTTTACACACATAAATTAGAGACTAACCACTAACAATCTCAAATATTCATAGTTTCTCGAAGTACGCATCGAAGCACGAAGATATGTTTTCTACGAAAATATGCAAAGATAAAATAAGATTTATATGTGGCGGCAAATCAACCATTTGTACTACACCGATTGTTATCGTGTGAATTAGCCTTGCTATTGCTGTTTCAGAAGTCAAATTTACGATCTGATTGCCAGACAATCATTGCATCATTCCCGGCTGAAAAACGTGTTTCCTCACAGTACGTAAGTCCATGGATCTAATGGCGGACATACGAGAATACATAGCGAATACCTAACTAACACTTTTATAATTCAGTATTTACCCACGTTAAAACAGGGATGTAATAAAGTGTATAAAAGCGAATATACGGTATATTTTTAAAAACTATCGAGCATATATACCTATAAAAAATTGTAGCAGTACATCACTGAATAACCTGTCAATCACTATAACTTTTTTAAAGTAGAAATATTGCAGAAAAAAAGATATATTGAAAAATTTGTTTAAACGAACAAATACGACCTAAATAATTCAGTGTGGTTTTAGTTACTCAATAGGCTAGTTAAGCTACTGTACATGTCAACAAGATGGAAAAAAATAAAATAAATAAAAAAGAACAACATTCATTTTAAAAGGTTGCAAGAATAAGATAGTGAACGCTTAAATTAATAGTATCTCGTTTCTTGTTAACAATGCAATACGAATACAAGATGCAAATACTGTATACCTTACTGAGGTGCTAAAGACACAATTTCGTTAATATTATGCTATGTTCGAAGATGCTTTAAAAACATTTGTTACAAGCTGTAAGTCCGTTGCATTAACAAGCAGCAAGTATTAAGATTAAGTAAAATATCTTCCCTTCAGCAACTAAGCTCTAAACATAAAAATGTGGGATAGACGAGGCTTGTTACCTAAGATTGCACAGTCTGTAATTAAGGTGAAAAATGATACCGTTTCCTTCACAACTTGGATTAATTAGTACAGAGCTCTACTATGGGAAAAGACACCACTGCTCCAGGTAATCTCTATTTTGAGGCACATTTCAACTACAGCATTCTGCTTAACACACTCATTAATTGTTCAGAAAGTTTAAAAGACCTTCTTAAAGCAAACATACACCAGCGGACACCAGAAAGGGTATTAAATACTATCTAATGCTCTTCGAAACATACGAGAAAGCAAAGAACAATCATACTGCTTTATTGTACTTTCCAACTTTAAAAAAGATGTTTTCAATTCGACATATAATATCAGGTTATAGAAAAGGTATTGAGCCTTAGAAGCTCAAAATTGAGAATACATTTATTGTGATTCGAAACTGAAGCCACATACAAACCATCATTTTATTCGTTGAATTTCTGTCATTTTTCCGAAAACACTGTAATCCCGTCGCTATACAAGTTTTGTGTTTCTGGTCAAAAGGTTGTGACATGTTTTCACAGGCTTCTTTTGGAACTAAACACACGGAGCTCTACAGATACCGAATTAAATTATAGTCTGACGGTGCCAGATTCGGGCTATACGGTGGAACGGTGGATTAATTTAAACCTCCAGCCAAGTTCCCTTATTTTTCTGACAGATCATTAAACATGTATGCACTCTGTTTCAATGTGATATACGAATCCTTTCTGTAGACCAACTGCGGCCGTTTCCATACTCGCGCTAAATGTCGACAATTAGAGATTCGAGTCTATAGTTCTGTCCGACGGAAGCAGCTCGTGAGGCGTAATGCCCTTCCAATCTCACTAAATGCATAATATAACCTTTCTCTACGTCAGTGTGGACTTTGCCACAGACTAAGGAGCTTTTCTCACTTTTACCACAATTGTTTTCGTACATTGCAGTCGTTGGTAGTCCGCTTTGAATCATTTGTGATAAACCGCTTCAGAAATGGCTCTTGTACGTTACCTTACACGTTGCTGTTAGTGGTCTACTACTGCCACGCTTAGTTACATGAATGGAGAGCATGCCTGCGACCGTTCGGTCTCTTTGATGGGCGGGTTCCCCCAAACAAGGCACCCCGCCCGTAGTTGTTCGATACTAAATTGTATCCACGTGCACAAAGTGCACCGTCAGAATTTGTCCACTAACTCTGACTCGCCTAAGCGATGTAACCCCCATTCACTGAGGGAGGGGAATACGCTCACTGCGCGGCCAGACCGAAGTCCTGAGTGCCTACCAGTTAACCTACTGGTGAAAGCAGACTGGTAGTGAGTCAGTCCTACCATGCTCTGCAGGCATGGCGCCCGAGCGTTATAAGGCAAGCTCACCTCCCACCCGTGCTCACTGTTACCCAGATTCCTGGGATTGGCTCCCACAAGCTACCAAAACCCACGTTATGACCACAGCCCGGCAGAGTCCAACCCGTATCCGGGGCCCCAGGTAATGCCCAAGGGGGCTTGTTCAATCCCGACCCTGCCTACCTCTATCGTTCACCTCGCAACCGCCTTGTCGTGTAAAGGTACCATTCACACGTCGAGATACTCCCGTATCTCATCCCGGATGGTGCCGGCCCATATCCTAGTTTCCTCCCTTCCGCGGGATCAGAGCAGTTACCCAGATTCCTGGGATTGGCTCCTCCCCCACCACCGTTCAGTCCCACGGCAGGCAGGAATCCGACACTCCTCCCCGGTAGGGTCGTCCAAGCAATACGTGACTTAATCTAATTACGGTAGTGGTACACCATACATTACCAGAGCCAATGACTGATGTAGACCGTCTGCTCAAGGTAGACATTGTCATTTGGGAGTCGTGTCTCCCCTGGTAGACGCGGCGGCTGAATGGTAGAGCGTTCACCTACGGTGCTTGGGGTCCCTGGTTCGATCCAAGCTCGCGCCGTGTGGACTTTGTGGTGGACAAACACCGTGCTCGTGGGTTTTCTCGGGGTTCTTCCGTTCCCACTTTCTTCATTCCACCATTTCATTCATTTCTCATAATCACCGTCTCCTTTAGCCTAACCGGCATAACCGTGGGACGTAAAACAAGATTTCATTATATATATATATATATATATATATATATATATATATATATATATATATATATATATATATACAGGGTGTTAATAAACTATACCAACAAACTGTAAGAGGTGATTCCTCACATCAAAATAAGAGAAAAAGTTCATATGGACCTATGGCGAAAAGTCCATAGTTTCAGAGTTAGGGCTGTCCAAAATCGCGAAAAAGCTAAATTTCAACAGGCCCTATTTCGAATTCCAGAAACTGTGGATGGTGGTCCTTATCAGCGTAAAGGAAGCTATGCATACACAATCTAAAAATGCATATTTTGTAAATTTTCAATAGATATACGTGGTATTCTCTACAGGTTGTAATTCTCAGCTATGCTCTCAACAGAGTTTTCAATATACTCTGATTTCAAGGAGGGTCCAAAGTTGGCAGAAGGTAAGCCTTAACAATAATGGACATCCGATGATTCGGAGGGAAGTCGGAAGTGTTAAGGATCGTCAGCAGCACGGTTTTTCGTAATCAGGAAAACGCATGCAGCAATGTTTTCTTTCACGCTTATAAGTGAAGAAAACGTGAAATATACCGCGACGAAATATACTGCATCACACGTTATTCCGAATACACACAAAATGCAGCCTTATAGTTCCTTTAGGCTTAATATTGTTCACTAATAATTTAAACTTCTGACATTATTTGTGTTTGATAAAGCATAGTTCAAATAGGCTTTATCAAACACAAATAATGTCAGAAGTTTAAATTATTAGTGAACAATATTATAAGACAGAGTACAGTGACATTTTGAACAATGTTTATGTGTATTTTTACCTCTTCTGAGTGTTTGTTGCCGTTATGGTTAGAAATCACGGACAGAGTAAGATCTTAAGTGAAGAGGCACACGTTGGAATCGTTGCGCGTCATAATGTGGGCTTTTCTATTCGTGAAATAGCTTTCAAACTGAAATAGACTCCATCTACTTTTGGTGACTCCATCAAGCGTTTTCAGCGAAGACGAAAAAACGTGGACAAAAATCAAACTGAAAAGTCTCGTATTACGTCACGTACGAAAGATCATATTATTGTATAGATTGAAATAGTGATGTCATTTCCTTTCCGTTTCCATGATGATCGCCATGTTTTTTTCTATACAAATGCATGAAACCAATGGTGTATTTTAAAGTGTAGTACAAACAAGGACAACGGCTGTAAATTTATTTACAATTATAAAATCTTTTAACGACCAATAAAGTTGGTGGGAAAAGGTACAGGTTTAGAATATGAAAATGCGTTTAGGTAATTACGAATAAAATCAAGAAAATTCATAAAGAAAGAGTCACATCATAAGAGAGAAAATTCATAATATCTTAGGAACTTATTTCTAAAAGCGTCACATCTCTAAGTGATAAGGTAGAAATCAAATAGGCCTAATTAATGTAAACGTCATTATCATGTAATTCATCTTAAGAAGCAATTACACACAATGTAAACTCACTAATGTGCAGATTGACGAACTGTCGTCACGAGAAAAACTAAAAATATACGATTTTTTAAAAAGAAAAATCTTTTAAAACAACGTTAAATCTATTGGGACATTTACTTTTCTTATGTTCATTCTTGATAATGGAAGTGCACAACATTAATGTCTACAATATTACAAAAGAAAGGAGGAAAAAAGCAAGCCTTCGGAAATTTTCAATCCGGACCATCAGTGGATGTAGGTCAGATATATTCTTATATTCCCTATCAACTTAACAAAATAGAAACAGTATAATAAGAAAACAACCAATAATGAATGAATCAGCATATATTCTAAACAATTGTTAAACATTAATCGTGTTCAAGAATGCAATGTTATAATACTTAAATAATTCTGGAAAATTTTTCATTCAATAATATAATTATTATTATCTGATTATGAAGAAGATGAGTAAGTCTGAAATTGTTTTCTCTTTTTCTTTTTCTATATCTCTGTTTCTTAGTTTCATTGATTCTATTTTAAAAAAGAAATATTTCATCACTGTTTTCGCTTTGCAGTAAGGTCCTTCAGATATTTAGGCAACTTGTTGTTTAGAAAATAAAATGGCAATCGCCATGGCAACGAAAAGGATGAGATGTTACACTATTTCAGTCTATTGTTCAGCAAAAGAAATTTGAAACTTACTGCTGCGGAACTCCAATTAGAATTTAATCATAGTCACCCTACAAACATTTCAGTTATTACTGTGAATCGATATTTGAGAGTAGCTGCACTCTGGGTAATAGTTGTTGTGCAGAAACAGTTGATAGTTCAGTGGAAACAAGTGACAGAGGCTCCAATGGACCCTGAAGAAGAAAAAATTGGACAACAAAGCAGTAGAAACGCGTATTATGTACTGCTGAGTCAAAATTTCAAGTTTTTGGGCAACGACACCGAGTTTATGTTCGAAGATCTGTTACAGAAAAGATGCGTCCTAACTATCTAACCCCGATTATTAAACATGGAGGAGGTTCTGTGATACTTTCGAGGTGTTTCGCAAATTCTGGAGCTGGTTGTATTCACAGAATACAAGGAAATCTGGACAAAAATGGTTATCATTCCATTTTAAGCAACCATACTATTCCCTCAGGATTTGATTTGATTGGTCGCAGAATCACTTTTCTGCAGGATACTAATCCTAAGGACACGTCAAAACTTTGTTCTAATTATTTTAAGAAGAAGCCAAAGGAGATATTTGTATCATGGAATGGCCTCTCCAGTATCCAGATCTTAATTCCCATCAAACTTGTTTGGGAAGAGCTTGGCAGAAGTGTACGAAAAAAATGTCCAACATCTACTGCTGATGTTTTTGATATTCTGCAGAACACCTGAAATAATAATTCGGATGAAAATCTTCAAAAACTTGGAAGCCGCATGCCCGATTGGTGAAACAAGTGATAATTCCGATGGGCGGTTTCTTGGACGAGAAGAACATTTAAAGAATTTGGCAATTTTCGTTGTTGGATAACATTATATTATTCTGATGTTAAAACTATAACTGTGTTCCTAAATTACCAACTATGCTGTCCAAAATTGCATCGTATTACAAGCCTAACTTGATATTTCCCTGTTTTTTGAGATGTCCGGAAACTTTTGACCGGCAGTGTATATTATATATATATATATATATATATATATATATATATATATATATATATATACACTATGTGATCAAAAGTATCCGGACACCTGGCTGAAAATGACTTAGAAGTTCGTGGCGCCCTCCATCGGCACTGCTGGGATTCAATATGGTGTTGGTCCACCCTTAGCCTTGATGAGAGCTTCCACTCTCGCAGGCATACTTTCAATCAGGTGCTGGAAGGTTTCTTGGGGAATGGCAGCCCATTCTTCACGGAGTGCTGAACTGAGGAGAGGTATCGATGTAGGCCGGTGAGGACTGGCACGAAGTCGGCGTTCCAAAACATCCCAAAGGTGTTCTATAGGATTCAAGTCAGGACTCTGTGCAGTCCACTCCATTACTCCGGGAAATATTAAGCTTAAGAAGAATGCTGAAGATACAATTGTATATTCACTTAGAACACTGGAAGACGTTAGGAAGCTAAACTAAGCAATATGAGTGTTAAGGATAAATGTTTTTCATGTTACTATCAAAATACAAGAGGATTGAATACAAAATTAAGTGAATTGTACACAAGTGTGTATGATAATGAAATTTTAGATGATAGATATAGTATATTTAGACAAGACAGAAATAGTAAAAAAGGAGGTGGTGTCTTTATAGCAGTATTAAACCACTTTCATACATATAGAATCGACATAAACATAGAAAATATTGAAGCAGTTTGTGTTAAAATTATAGTAGAAAATCGCTCGTACCTAGTAATTGCTGTTTATTTTCCGCCCAATTCTAGAGCGGAAACTTATTATAATTTCTTATCAAGGGTGGAGGAAATCATTAAATCACATCATTTTAATGTAATTCTGATTGGTGACTTTAACTTATCTTTGGCAACAGACTCAGATTTTGATTTATTACAAGGTGGAACGATATATTCTTCTCTTGCTAATTTTATGTCATTGAACAACGTTAAATCTATAAATAACATAAAGAATCGATTTGGGAAAACATTAGATTTAGTAATAACAAACCTTAGTCAAAATATGAATGTATATAGAATATCAGAACCTTTTGTAGCTGAAGATTTATATCACCCAGCTCTGTTAATTCAAGAATCGATAATTGTTAGACCATCTCATGCTAGATGTAACTCGATTACAGTTTATAACTATTCTAAAGCAGATTTTTTGTTTGTATCATGATTTACGGGAAGTTAGTTGGGATGGAATATATAATTCGAAAGACCCGAATGAAGCATTGGATCACTTTTATAGGGTCTTTAACAGCATTATTGAGAAAAATGTCCCTAAAAGAAAATTATATAAGAAAAGATCATTTCCCAATTGGTTTTCCACAGACATAATTAAAACTTTGAAACAAAAGGAATATTATAGAAAGAGAAAACAACATTCTGAGTTTAATGAAACTATGTTTATTGAATTGCGTAAGAAGTTGAAGAAAATGATAAAAATGGAATATAATCTGTATTTACACAATCTTGAAAATAATCTTGATAACAACCCTAGTTACTGTTGGAATTACATTAAAAGTAAAAAACTTAACAATCGAAACATCAACACTATGACATATCATGGTACGCTTTTACTGTCTACACGGGAAATAACAGATAGTTTCGCACAATACTTTAAAACTGTGTATGCTGCAGAACCTCCATCATACGAAATTCCAAGCACACATTAGTTGACAGTACCTAATTGCTTAAATATAGATATCATACATGAAGATGAATGCAAGGAATCAATAAAGAAATTAAAATCAAGTAAATCTAGTGGACCTGACCAAATACCTCAGTATGTATATAAAGGATGTCGCGATCTAATAGCGAAGCCTCTGTGTTATATATGTAATATCATTCTGAAAACTCAAATATTTCCTGATAAGTGGAAACTTAGTAAAGTTTGTCCCATTCACAAATCGGGTAATCCTGATGTAATTGAGAACTATAGGCCAATATCATTAATTTCAACACCCTCTAAAATATTTGAACAGATTTTGTACAAAAGAATATATAATCATGTAAAATCATATATTTCCGAATTCCAACATGGCTTTTGTCCTAAAAGATCTACAGTGACAAATTTAGTAACGTTTACTCAATTTATATCTAATGCAATTAACAATGGTAACTCAGTTGATGTAATTTATACAGATTTTGCTAAAGCGTTTGACAAACTTGATCACTCTATCTTGATCAAAAAATTGGCTATGTATGGTTTCTCCAATAGTTTGTTGAAATTGATCATATCCTATGTATCAAGTCGAAAACAGTACGTTTCCTATTATCAAACTAATTCAGTACAGTATGAAGTTCTATCAGGTGTCCCACAAGGTTCCAACTTAGGACCATTATTTTTTATGTTATTTATAAATGATCTACCACAAACAATTAAATCATCTCATTGTTTGCTGTTTGCAGATGACCTTAAAATATATATAGTAGTTAATAAAATAAATGATGCTTTAGATTTGCAGGCTGACTTAAATAATTGTTACAAGTGGAGCATAGAAAACATTGTTTTTTAATGTAAGAAAATGTCTTGTTATATCATTTTCTAGAAAGTTAGTAACATATAAATATGAGTATAAGATGAATGACGAAATACTACGAAGAGAGGATAAAGTGAAAGATTTAGGTGTGACAATTAGTTGCCGTCTTACATATGAAAACTATATTGAATCTGTTATTAATGATGCATACAGAACATTGGGTTTTATAAACAGAAATACTGTTGATTTCAGAAATATAAATGCAATTTGCAGACTATATAATAGCTTTGTAAGAACTAAATTAGAATATGGATGTATAATTTGGGCTCCCTGCTATCAATATTATATAAAAAGGATTGAACGGGTACAAAATAAATTTTTAAGATGTCTCTTTTATAAAAAAACATAAAAGGTCATCGTATCAAGAGAGAATATCGTATAAAACCCTTTTAACAGAATTTCATTATGATAGCTTGTGTGATAGGGGGGAATTAATTGATCAAATGTTCTTGTACAAAATAGTTAATGGTTTGGTCGATAGTCAGGAACTATTACATTCATTAAATTTTAATATTAGGAAGCACAGTCTACGAGTTCGATTACCTTTTCACTGTTGTAAGTCTAATACACTCGTACATCAAAACTCGCCAATAGCAAGGATAACTAGAAAACATAATCTATTAGTGAAAAAATGTTGTGATGTCGACTTTACAATGAATATTGAAATATTATATTAGCATAATAAAAGAATACATTAATAAGTAAAACAGTACTTTTGTAGCTAATGAGGACCTACTGATTTGCAATGCGATTTGGACCATGTATATTTAGAAACTACAAAACAAATATCAAATACATATGAAATTATATATAGAAATATCTACGGTTTGCACTTTGTTCATGTATTCATTTATTACACATTTATAACAAATCAATGTATTTACTCTTTTACTATGTAATGTATTGCATGTACATACTTTTTTCTTTCATTATTCTGTATACGTTTGTTACTTTTCTTTTCACTTTGTTTATTCTTTTCTTTTCTCTTCTTTCTTTTTGTAATGTCCGTCTTTATCAGTTTTACTGTGTAATTTTATAAGAAAAATACCTGTAATACCTATTGTAAAGGGAGCAATAGCTCTGTAATAGGTAATAACGATAAATAAATTACAGAGATGTTATGGTCGTGCAACCACTCTGCCATAGGCCCGTGCAGTATGAACAGGTGCTCGATTGTGTTGAAAGATGCAATTGTCATCCCCGAATTGCTCTTCAAAAGTGAGAAGCAAGAAAGTACTTAAAACCTCAATGCAGGCCTGAGCTGTGAATGTGCCACGCAAAACAACAAGGGGTGCAAACCCTCTTCAAGAAAACAAAACCACACCATAACTCCACCACCTGCGAATTTGACTGTTGGCACTACACACGCAGACAGATGACGTTTACCTGGTATTCGCCATACCCACACCCTGCCAAAGGATCACCACATTGTATACCGTGATTTTCCACTGTTCAATCGTCCAATGTTTACGCTTCTTACACCAAGCGAGGCGTCGTTTGACATTTACCTGCGTGATGTGTGGATTATGAGCAGCCGCTCGACCATGAAATCCAAGGTCTCACGCCTAACTGTTATAGTGCTTGGAGTGGATTCTGATGCAGTTTGGAATTCCTGTGTGATAGTGTAGATAGATGTCGGCCTATTAAACCTTACGACCCTCTTCAATTGTCGGCGATCTCTGTCAGTCAACAAACGAGGTCGGCCTGTACGCTTTTGTGCTGTACGTGTCCCTTCACGTTTCCACTTCACTATCACATCAGACACAGTGGACCTAGGAAATGTGGAAATCTCGCGTACAGACTTCTGACACAAGTGACACCTAACCACGTTCGAAGTCCGTGAGTTCCGCAGAGTGCCTCATTCTGCATTCTCACGATGTCTAATGACTACTGAGGTTGCTGATAATGAGTACCTGGCAATACGTGCCAGCACAATGCTCCTAATATGAAAAATGTATGTTTTGGGGGGTGTCCGGATATTTTTGATCACATAGTATATATAATGATAGCCAGTTTGTTCGCCACAACTTCGACATAGATGCGCCGATTTTGATTATGAATGTTTTGGTTCGCATGAGTATTCTTTCTTTAACAGTAGTTCTAGGGTAAATTTCATTAGAATTTGACGAGTCTTCGAAACTAGATCATGAAATTCCTCAATGGCTGACGATGTTAATACAGTCATTGTGTAAACTGTTATCTTCCCGTATAATTCCGTAACATGTAGACCTATTTGAGAAAAAAGATGTGCATGCATCTTTCTTAGTAAGCTTTTTATAGGATACGTACTTAAACTATTGGGGTAACGAAAAGGTGGGAAAATAAAAAATCTTTGTGTATATATATATATATAGTCTTATAATTGAAAAATTTGTTTCTATAAAAATTTCTGTGAAACTACTCGTGCGCAACGAAAACACTTTTTTTTTTTTCGAAGGGTCTTGATTCAATACCAAACCATATGTGTTTGAGATGGAGGACATTGTGTCTGAGTTCTCCTCTTTTTCTCACTTCCTCAATTCTTTTATTACCATCACTTACATTATTATCGTGTCTCTCAGCCTAAGGGTAAACGGAAATTCCAAGAGACGTTAAACGAAAAATTTAATTTCAATGTTCAAGTTAAATGACACGATTAAGTCAGCATTCAATTAATCATATTAGATTAATCAAGGATTTCTCGCTTATATAAACTGAACATTGCCTCAGTTTTGAAAAGTTTTCATAGTAGTACGATAAGTAAGCGATTTCTATCACAACATAGTACAACGGACTCTGGAATGCAAATATTTATCTGGAAACCCGATGCTTAAGATCAGTGTGTATCACATGCTTAAGAAGCAGAAGAATACGTGCTTTTGTCTACGAAGAACACGCTTTGCCGCTCTTAAAAGCACAGAGAGCGAGAAGGCAATACTTCTGTTTTAATCCGGGACTACTCAAGTTCATCTCTTGCGGTTGCTATGGTTACAGGTAAGATACTCGTCCATCATCTTGTCTGTCTCTTCGTACTTTCCAACGGACGACAGTTCTGTTCACACAATAAAGACGATAAACACCAAGCACTTGTGAAAAAACCAATAACGACAGGCAGTTAACCGAAGGAACACAAAGACAGTTAAGCAGATGCTTCCCAGCAGAAACCATTTTCCTTCTTAACACAGCCTTACTCCAGAATTTTATTTTTCAACTCATTATTGTGTCAGATCATTAAGTACAAATGAAACTTACAAAACCGAATATCTACACGAATATAACAATAATAACGAGGTTGGAAAAAAAAAGATTATACTGTATTGGGTTGTAGTGCTGCACAATGTTGACAATATAGACCCTATTCCTTTTGGATAAGTAATAATGTTTAAAGTCACCTACGTGACACATCAAGCAGAACTACATGCAGATATGTTCAAACCTGCGAGTCGGTTCTTGGGTTCAATCGGCCTCGAGGTCAAACAAATGACCGAATCCTATTATCCAAGTGGTTAGCAAGCCAAACTCGAGTTTCAATGAGCGCAAGCCACTGAGTGCGAGCCTCATTGATGTCATCGAGCTAGTGAGCTCGAGTCAATGAAGTTAATCAGCACGAAATCGCGCTAACGCGAATCTTGCTCAGGACAGCGAGTCTGTGCTCAAGCAACTGTGCTTCTGAGCTAGCATGAATCTCTGAAAATAGTGAGCGCAAGCACGAGAGAATGCAAGCCCCACTGCGGATAACGAGCCCGAGTCCAATGAGGTTAGTAAATCCAAGATCAAGAGAACGCCAGCCTCATTTACGATAGCGAACTCCGAGCTCAAGGAAGTATGTCTCAGATAGCGTAAGCCTCATTATGATTAATGGACGGAACCTCATTGAGTTCGAGCGAGTCCGGCTGCAAAATGACAATCTCTAGAACTATATTTTCTGTCTACCGAGTGGCCACAAAGTAATTTCCTATTTTATTTACATCTCGGAAACTTATGTACCTGTAGACATTACAATGGAACTTACTTTCTCTCTCTCTCTCATATATCTATCTATCTATCTATCTATCTATATATATATATATATATATATATATATATATATATTTGCACGGAAAGAATAAAATTAATAGAAAACATTCAAAGGCTTATATACTGTATTTGCACGCATATAAGACGCATCTCAATTCCTATATTCCTATTTTTTTTTAATGAAAAATATCGTTACTGCATATTCTATTTAAAAATATATAGTAGAATTACATACTAAAGCAACTTTTTTAAAGAGCAATAACAGAGTTAAAAGGGCATTAGTATTCACACGCGGATTATATTAACCCGTTTTATCCTCGTGATGCCATATGACAACGGAAAACAAAGTTCAGAAAACTAACTCTAAATATCTGCTCATTTGCCTTGTTCATTTATTAGTAAAATCTAATTCCTTAACTAGTAAATGAACAAGGGAACAAACTAAAAACATTTTTTATGTTTTTATGTTGTTAGAAAAGTATGTAAACACAATTCACGAAAAAATAATAATTCGGGATAATAAGGGTTAATAGCTCTAATTTTGCCTCGATTGCAAAGTTAGTCTCTTGCCGTTATTAGTATGGTAAGAGGCACAACGGAGAATTACCTGCTCTTCCCTTGAATAATGTCATTCTTCTATCTTGCCCTTCGAGAAAAAACGTTCTGTTTGCATGCAAACTATACGATGATATTTCTAAGAAAGAAAGTAATGTAATTTGAGAAGGCTTACTGGCATTTACTGAGTTTACTGGACTGTATGCAACTGAAATGTTGTTCCAAATGTAAGGAAGCAATGGATACATCAAACTGCACAGAATTGGGAAAACTATTCACAGTTGTAGAATTTTGCAGTTTCAGACCGCTTCTTTGCTTCAGTTTTCATATTACCAGATATATATTACATTCTTTTTGTTGAATTTTTTTTCTAAATGGTTTCATCGGGATGTAAAGGCATGTATCTGCAACGGGTACAATTTGAATGCAGTACAAGCATAGAGTTAAATCCACATGACACTTACACCCTTAAAATACATATAAAATATGATGGAAAAGGGGATCTAATCCATTTCGAGATAAATTCCGTTACGCAGAAAAATATATACATGAAACCAATGGCATGAAATCACTAATAACCAGTTACATTTGTTTTTTGATAGAAGTGTAATCAGTATTGAATCGTCTTTTATAAGAGTACAAGAAGAAAGAATAGGATGTAAGCAAACATAAATCCAATTATTTATGCGATTAAGTAATGTGACCATGAAAAATAATAACTTAAATATGTTTAATGTATTACTATGTCACATTAAGTATAGCTGCATTACAAATTGAGCATGACATCCAAATAAAAGTAATAAATAAAATGTTAAAACAACCAAATCTCGGAAATATGCATTATGATGATTGTTGAAGGTTCATTCAACTGAGTTTGTCAATTAAGATATACACAATTAGTAAATTATATTTTTTAAAAAATAAAACCCTAAACTAATTACTAGTAACTAAACAACGAAAGCAGCAGCAGTTTCTTCTTCTTTTAGGAAAATCAAGGCAGAACGCCAAATACAATGCTTCTGAATGTGACTACTATGAACACCGGAAGATAGAATGCGTGAAATTACCAATAATTTTAGGTACAACAGAAATAAAAATAAAAAGGTACGGGTCACCGCAATAAACTTTCGCGGTCAAATTCCTTAAACAAAACCATGTAGTGCGCAGTAATTAGTGAAACATGTTCTTATGAAGTGCAAACAAGATAAGAAAATTCATCCCCAAAAGTAAACTATCCCTTGCAGATTTTTCCATAAGAAAAAACTTATGTCATATGTTAGGGTCATTAATGAAATGTATTTGTTTACGAAGTAAATAACAAAATCACATGAATGGTAGTTTACAAAAAAACACCCAGAGTAAACTACCTCTTGTGGTTATTTTGATGAAAATTATTTATACAACATTATTACAATAATAATGAAATAGGCCTATGTAATCATGAAATACGATTAAAATCGTGTGAATCGCTGCGATTTTTGAGAAAGTAATCTGAAATGAGACTCATCCCTAAGAGTGAGCTACCGCTTGTGATTTCTTTCGTAAAGAATACTTTACACAATATTGTAGAGTTATACACGAAATATTTATTTATGAAATATGAAGAAAATGGTTTGGGTCGTTTGAGAAAATCGTCCAAAAAAAAAAAACTCACTCCAAGAATAAACTACTACTCGTAAATTTGTTCAGGAGAAATGTGTTATGTCATACTGTAAGGTTATTAAGAAATAAGAACAAAATCAAATGTCATTTTTGAGGAAAATGTTCGAAAAGAGAAATCACCCCTGGTACATTTTTACAAGATAAATTAGTTACTATATGCCATATTGTCATGTTATTAACGAAATATATATTTCTGATGCATGGTCTAAATCGCCCGAGTCATTTCTGAGAAAATCGTCCGAAAAACACTCCAAGAATAAACTACTTCTCGTACATTTTTTCAGGACACATGAGTTACACCATATTGTTATGTTATTAATAAAATATTTACTTGTAAAATATGAACAATATCACATGAGGCGCTTTTCAGAAAATCACTCGAAAGAAAACACCCCAAGAATAAGCTACCCTTTCTCGGTTTTCCCGAAGAAATGATTTGTATTGCATAATGAAATTGTTTTCGGATAATTAATTTATGGAATATAAACAAAATCGTTAGAGCGTTTTTGAGAAAGTCACAATTTTTTATTTTTAACCTGAAGTAAACTACAATTATTTTTAGGCTTAGGAAGAAAAGTCAAAAAATTATCCTGGAGGATCATACACTGATGTCCAAAACTTGAGCACGGATGTGGTTTTCCCACAAATGTTTCTATTTGATGCTTACGACCAAAACAATGTCATATAAGGAGGAAAGCAATAGCAGAGCCACCTAGTCTGCCCACGAATGGCATACGCGATTGATTGATTGATTTTTTGTGTGTTTAACGTCCATTTCAGCAGTGAGGGTATATATGAGACGGAACCTATTGATTAACGTGGAATCCGAATCACATGAGCTTCCGCTGGGAATCGAACCCGGGTCTCCCACGCCAATAGCATATGCAAGTTGAGCGGAAGTCGGTGAAGGTGGTTAGTGTAATTGATGTGCGTGTGCACGGTGAGAGGGCAATCGGTTACGGCTGCTTTCTGAAGGACATCGAAACAGTACGAGTGCATTGACAGTATGGCACAAAGACAGCATCTAAATGAATTTGAGCAATGTCGGGAAATTGGAAGACGGGCGGACAATAATCAGTGTGGCATCAGAACTGGAAATTCACCACAACATAGTGTCAAGGATGTGGTCGAGTACCACACGACCGGAAATCGTGCTAGACGTGTTGGAGGTGGTTGTTCACGATGTACCATCCCTGGAGCAGACCGGTAATTGGTGTTAAGTGCGAAACAAAACCGCCACAGTAATTCTTGACAACTTATTACTCAACTTCATGCCAGCACAGGGACATGTGTATCGCACCAAATTGTAACCAGACGATTACGCGCGGTAGGACTTTATGCTCGTAAACCAGTGAAATGTATCCCATTAAAACTGTCACAAACAGGCTCATTTGCGATGGTGTCAAGAGCACATTAACTGGTCGGACGTGGACTAGGATCGAGTGATGTTTTCTGATGAAAGCCGCTTTTGTCTGTCATCTGATTCTGGATGACAGTATATCTGGCACTCGGTACCGCCAAGAAAACATTGTGGAAACGAACAAACCAGTCAGCGGAATCATGTTCTGGACCGGCATAATGATGGATGGACTAGTGAGTTGCAGTTTGCAGAAAGAAGGACTCTAACTGGCGCCAGATATTGTAATGATGTTCTCCGTCATGTCCATTTGTTTCGTAGGGCTATAGGTATAGAAATTTGTTTTATAGACGACAATGGTCATTCATATTGTACAGCTGCCGTCGCCACCTTCCTTGAGGAAGACGATATTCATCGAATAGAGTGGCCAGCGTACTTCCCGGATTTCAATCCCATAAAGCATGCTTGGGATGCTCTACGAAGACGTGTTGCCGAGCATATACTTCCACCCAATACTCTTCCAGACCTCTGACGGGTCCTCCAGGAGAAAAGGCAGGTCATGTCACAGGAACTGCTTGATAATGTCGTTTCCAGTATGGCACGTAGATGTCAATTATGTATTTTTGTTTGAGGATGGCATATTCTATACTGATGACTCTACGTGAATACTCTACTGCACTCTTCTTTGGTGTATTCTGAACATAAGTTTTGACATTGGATATGTCTGCTTTTCATATTCATCATGTATGACTGTTTCTGTACTAGACACTCCATAAATACAATGACTAATGTTAGCTCACGTATTGTATTTCTAACTCCAACCGACACTCATACAACTGGTATATTCAAGTCTTAGGTCACTTTATAGTTCGTCCTCAAGTTTTGGACATCAGTGTATAAAAACCTTAAAATTTGGTTGAGATACGTTGAACGGAATTGCCTCTAGGTGAGTGTACACCAAGACGAACAAGAAGAGACGAACAGATGAAACTCATCTCTCATGGTTACTACAAATAGGCGAGGTACAAAAAACATGGGAACTGAAAAGACGTTTTTTTTATGTTGGCTAGTTTTGAATTGATTTAACATTTATATTCATTTGTTTACGAGTGAGAATTCAAATGACCAGCAAAACTCCTTCATGAGTCATGAGTATACGATATGGTTGGCGTTCTCCTCCTTCAGAGTCAGAAAACCTGGTTTCGATTTTCGGTGGGAGCGCTTGTGGTTGGGATTCTACTTTAAGCTCTATGTGCACATCTCATATAGCATCGGTACTGAAAGGGACGCTAAATTCGAATCAAATGACATGCATTTTTTTTTAAAAAAAAAGTTCTAAGCTTTGAATTAAATTCTATATTGAATGAACTCACAATTCTTTATCTTATTTAATTAATGTAATCAGTGTCCATAATATCTGTAAAGTTGTAGTAATGCAGAAGTTGCATAAAAGGAAATACCGTAGTTACTACCGCAAGTTCATTTGCACACACATCGATACTGTTTATTCGCACAAATACCGACACTATACTTTCACAGTATCTTCATCACTGTTTGCTTCAATCAACGATTGTTTCAGTTTCTCGTCGTCTTAAATTAACAAAGTTTAAGAATCTCAAACAGCTTCAACTGTATGAAAACAAAGTGCAGATCATTAGCTATTATCACTACCATATCCTAGCAGAGTTCGTTATTTCACTCGACGAGAAACAAAAATTAAAAATGGCGTTGTATAGTTAACACCTATCTACTTATACTACTCAGACATGATTCGTGTGGGGATAAATTAAAAACAAAGCACGAGATTTACTTTTCACTCTGGGAGATAACAAGCCCTGAAAATGCTTTCATGTATGAAGTCAATATTCATTTTTTTAAAGCCTCCTTTAAACCCTTTGCTCTGGGAAACATAAAATGATCCTTTCTTTTACACAATTAATCCATTTCCAAGAGCAGATTTTCAATGTACAATACAAGCGTATTGCAAAATGAGATTTGATCATTGTGCTCAGAATGGTGCCGGTCCTATTGTTCCCTTTCAAAGGAGAATGAGAACGTAAATTAGCAATGGGAAATATTCTTTGGGACCTTTTGTAAGGAAGTGATCTGGCAATAAAAAATATAAAGCAGTTAAAAGCCTTTATACTGCTTCATTTACTACCAAAATGATACAAATTCTGAATAAGGTAACAATGAAACAGTTACACTTTTTTCAAGGAACAGATTGCTAGCATATAAGCACCTAATTTCAGTACTTACGAGTAAAAAAAGCTGTGAAACACACATTCAAATCTCTAATCCCCAAAAATAATCGTAAAAATTCGTATGAAATGTCTACTTTAATCATCATAAATTCCTAGAAAATTTTAAGTTCAATTACGAAAAACTCAGAATGCAAGTTTCCCTATTTTATCAGATATGCACCTCTCAGAATCTATATTTACTTATGTAAATAGAATTGGTTGTATGGAGTGAACAAATTAATACAGAAGGCTGTTTTGCGTATGTTTGAACAAACGCTATTACTTCTCCTGATCACAAAATGAACCCGGTCCTTGTCAGTCGCGTCTGTCAATATAGTATGTAATGTTTTCTCACTGGGCTGAAAATGTCATCCACACCGAACTCCTTTCGGGAGGAATACGCTGTATAAATTTTCCAAGTATTTGTATTTTTCCACTGGACCGAAAATGCTGCCAAACCTTTCCTTTTGCGAGTGCTATGTTGCAGCCCTTTACGACGGAAAGATTAGCGTTTCAATTTTATGGACGCTGTGAAAAGCGCAACGGTTGTGACATTCGCTTGACTTTAATGAAGGAAGTGATCGGCTTCCTGGCCCCAGCGTTCGGTCATCCAAGAAAGGGGACGAGAATTCGCCCATGCACAAAAGCAACCTCCAGAATGCACGCAAAACTTCGCAGAATGGCGAAACAAGAGAATTCCCTGATCCAAAGACACATGGGGAATCGTGTAAATGTGTCTTTGGGAACTGTTAATCGCATCTTGCACCAACAACTAAATTTTGGAAAGGTGCTCAAGGCTACCGGTCATTACCTTACTGAAATGGTTCATGTCTGTTGCTGGCTATCATCACCGAGACAAACTGGAGATCCACATGGTGAAGAACTCCAAAATTAACTCGCAATACTTCCAGGAGGAGATCCTGTGGCAGATCTTCGACTAGAAGCTTACCGAAAATGTATGGAAATGAAATCAATATGGTCCACATCTAGCAAGACAAAGCTTCATCACACATCAAAATCGTTCCTCGCATTCTACCAGGATATAAAGAGGCTACTGGAATATTTTCAATGAGATACCTATGAGATCTCCAGATACAAGCCTAATGAACTTTTGTGGATTTGGGCTGTTTAAAAGGACTTTGGACAAGAGTCATGTGACAATTGTGAATGAACTCTGAAAAGCCCCCCCCCAAAAAAAAAGGAATGGAACAAGATCCCCCCGTAGTTCTCTAATAGAACCTTCTGCAATGAAAACTACAATACCGGGCCACTCCTGGAAACCAGGAAAGACACATCTAACACTGCCGCACCTGACGCCATGGATTTTCGCAACCATTTGGTAAATACAATTACATGTATGCGGTACAGCCTCTCTAACAAAAACGTAAAATACGTACCTAGCATGTTTCCTGGATCCTACATTCATTTACATACGTATATATAAGAAGATATACCGGGTGTATTAAAAAGTCGGGGGTCATAGGTGAACTCAGTTATTAATAAAGATACGAAAAAATGGAAGGAGAGGGAAGTTGTTGCAAATTGGTAATTTTCAATCTAAAGTATTAAAATATTTCCAATTGCATCAGTTGTTTTGGTTCCATACTTGTAAGGCGCCTTATGTTAAATAAAAAAAAAAAAAAATAGTAAAGTTTCAATTCAGTAGGCTGTTCGAACAGAATCTAACAAGGAACTCCTTGAGTGCGAGGTTGCGAGTGTAATCTTTAGTAAGGCTAATTTGAAAGTGTAGTGTGAACAATTATGACAGGAAAAATTTTAGCTGCTAATGACTTACCATGTGCATCAGCAGGGCAACAGAAAATGCGTGTCCAGGAGGTGTAGAAATCAACATGCTATGGGATGTACGTACTACACTTCACAAAATCGACATCGTCAACATTCACGAAATGTTCAAAACAAACGATTAACGTGCACCATGAATACAGAATGAAAAATGACGCGCCACAGGGATCACAAACGTTCGCACCATCAAGGTCGAAGGGAACTCCTTGGGAGTTACAAACCGTTCAGGACGTTCAGCTAAATATCTACTCTTAAAGAATACATATAGAATCATATTGGTGTAACAGGGAGATGAGAACTGATGGAATGTGATGGCATGCAACCGAATGCGAAACAGTCTGTCGTGAAGCTCATCGTAAAACTGACTATCCTTTACGGCGTAGCTGCAGATAGTGCGATAATATGTTTCATAGGTATGGAGAAAACAAACATCTAGAATTTGTCCAGTTGTTCCAGGTGGTATGAATTGCAATGTAACACACTTGATATGATGGATATTTTGCTCTAAACGAGTATGATTTTTATACGCACACCAGGAATTAAGCAAAAGCAAGTTATCTTGATCAGCTATTGGGAAAAAAGCAGTATTCGTATCATAGTTGTAGTTCTCGTACGCCCATTTTTTCACTCTTCCTTGCTGTGACGTAAATATTCCATACTTCTCTTGCAAGATCACTAACACGAGAGAGAAACGTATGGGCCAGAGCACCTCCAACTTCCCGTAGCACAATAAATAACTTTACAGTCAATTTACAATCCAGATTAACAGTCGGCATAATTGTACAGTAAAAGCTCTTTATTTGCGGGGTATATGTTCCATAAATATGCCGCGAATACAGAAACCGTGAATACGGAATTGTAATTTATATGGGATTATAGGGTATACGTTCCTAGGTGACAAAATAATAAAAAAAAAATACATATATAAAAAAAATCAATTTACTGTAATTGAAGTTTTTGACCATATTGATTCTTTAGGCTTATGCAATGGTTTGAAGAATTTTGTATTTTTTTCTTGCTTGGCAGTTTTTAAAAGCGTGGCATTAGCAATTTGCCTCTTAAAAATAAGACTTCGTTCCATAGACGGATCAATTTTCATAAAGAAATCACAAAGCTCATTTGCCATTCTTAAACCTTCACTAAGATTTTTCAAACTAAATGTCACGTTTCCAGTGCTTGTTGAAGCCTCTTCTTCAATGGGCTGTGAATTTAACATTTCCTCCAAGTCGGTTTCAGTCAAATCTTCATCTTGCGATTCAAGCAATTCCTGAATGTCACTTGATTCTATCTGTTCGAACCCATCTCGTCCTATTCCATTCGCAATTTCGGATATGTTTGCAGTCAAAGTTTGAATTTGCACACATTCTTCGTCATTTTTTGCAGTCAGAGCAGGCCGCATTTTTTTCCAGCATGACTTCAATGTGTGTGACTTCAGTTCTTCCAATGATTCTTTTATGTTTATGATGCATTTTGCTATGTCAAATTTCTTCCAGCATTCCATAACATTTATATCAGGATTACATTCCATATTATCCAATACGATTTTGAAGGTTCGTCTAATGCAATAGAGCTTAAAGGCCTGGATTATACCTTGGTCCATAGGTTGAAGCAAAGCCGTCGTTTTGGGAGGTAAAAGAGTCACTTTTATATTTGGATGCATAGTTTCAAGTTCGCGAGGATGACCTGGTGCATTGTCCAAAACTAGAACGACTTTAGCCTAAATACTGTTTTTTTTTTTTTTTTAAATAAGTTTCAACTTCAGAAACAAAACAATTCCGGAACCAGTCACAAAAAATAGCGCTTGTAACCCATGGCAGGTCGTCCTTGTTTTGATTTTTTAAAGCCCGAGGATTTAACGATCTGTAAAGCATCAGTGGTTTAATGACACAATCTCCAGATGCATTAGAACATAGCAGCAGTGTAACTCTATTCTTGCTGCCTTAAATCCAGGAGCAGACTTTTCGCTTTTAGAAATGAATGTTTTGTTTGGCATTCTCTTCCAAAACAGTGCAGTTTCGTCTGCATTAAATACTTGCTCAGGTTTGTATCCTCCATCAGCTACTAACTTTGCAAATTCTTCTGGATATCGTTCTGCTGCAACAGTGTCTGCAGATGCAGCTTCTCCAACGATTTTAATGTTACGCAATGATTGTCTCACCTTAAATTTATTGAACCAACCTTCCGATGCTTGAAATCCTCCATCTGTACATTCACCACTACAACTATCATCAGGTTCTTTAAAATAAGAGAAAAGACGCTTTGCCTTCTCCCGGACAATTGGACCACTCAGGGGCACCCTTTTTTTGGTTGCGGTCTTCGATCCATAATGACAACGCCACTGCCATTTTTTCTATTGCTGGATCACGAACAATTTTTGCTGACAGTGAAGTTGAAGCTACAGACGACCTTATTTTATCTTCGGATATTTTTATCGATCGTACAGTTGATTCGTTGACATTGAATGAGCGTGATATGGATGCAAACGACTCTCCAAGGCGTAAACGATCAAGCATTTCTATTTTCACTTTAAGCGGTAACACACATTTTTTCGTGTCGAAACTCGTTTCCTTTTTGTTGACATTAGTAGTAATGTCTAGGATTCTACACTTGAATAGCTTTTATTGCCCTCTTAATTGCTTTTATTGCTTTTATGACTGTGTAGATTTGATGTCAATATGGCCGTGTCGGCCTTGGAGAGACCGGCCCCGGGCTTGGGGGAAGTTTCTGGGGGAAGTGGTTTTATTAGTTGTGCAATAGAGGTTGTTTGGAAAAGTGGAATGACCTCCTTTCTTGTTGAAACATGCTCCTATACGATTCTTGAATCGAAATTATAATCAAATTAGAATTAAAACTATGATTTAGATAATTAGAGCATTGGTATACGTCATTGAACGCAATCCCTAGCTTCAAACATGAAACAACACGATATTTGATTGAGGATACGGCTTTGAACGCTGTTCCTAGCTTCAAACATGATTTAATACGTTTATTGAATCGAAATTATAATCAAATTAGAATTAAAACCATGATTTAGATAATTAGAGCAATGGTATACATCATTGAACGCGATCCAACACGATTTTGATTGAGGATACGACTTTGAACGCTGTTCCTAGCTTTAAACATGAACCTATACGTTTCTTGAATCGAAATTATAATCAAATTAGAATTAAAACTATGATTTAGATAATTAGAACTTCAGTATATGGCTTAAAACGCGGTCCCTAGTTCCCACAAGGTTTTTTCCCCATTAATTTAATTATGATCTGACTTGTAAAGCTCGTAACTAATTGAACACTCTTATTTGAACTAGAAAATTATGAATAATGAATATGATTACACCCTTTAAGCTCCAATGTTTAGCAATGATTTTTAATGGTGCTTTGTTTTACGGAGTAAAGTATTAAGATGGGAGGGAAAAAGGAAGGAAAGGAAGAAATATTTATTTATTTTCATTTATTTTTCTTGTTGTGAACTGTACTTCTTTCGTTTAGCTTGCGTGGTTCTTAAATGACAGACTTAACTCTACTATTTTTATCGGTGCTCAATATGAAATTTGCAGACTGATGTGTTCTTTCTCCAACTGCCATTGCAATACTGAGGGTGAAGAATGAAGTTCAGTTTCTCACACCCTATGCAAACAACCTTGCGATATGATTGGCCAGGAAAAACCAGTTTGCTCCGCCTCCAATGTTTAACCATGGGAGATAGATACATGCCAATTACTCCCTCTAGTTTGAGTGAACGGGAGAACCCACCCTTCCCCCGCCTCTCTTTGGCCTCATCCTGTGTGAACAGGTTTCTACCATCTCCAACCCCGCAACAAGTGACATACATTTTTTCCCCAGCCTTTCCCCGCCTCTCTTTGGCCGCATCCTGTGTGAACAGGATTTTACCCCGCGACAACTGACACATTTTTTCCTCACAAAGGATGTTTTCTTCAAACCAGTTGCGATCAACAACCTTTTCCCCGCCCACTACCCTGTTCGGACAAACAAACAAGGTATTGCCAGGGTGTCCTTGTACTCAATGCGAATAACCTGATGAATAAATGGATGTCCTTCATTTTGAGTTTGCAAAACAACACACACACAAAAAAGAACCCGTAGAATGGTTTCTGTGTTTGCCACATACAATAATTATGCTGTTCTTTTCGGCAAAATACAAGTTATTGAAAATGATAGCTATATAGTTTACTGAATAAAGCCGGATTTTAAAATCTAGGAACCCAGCTAACGAATTTTATTGCTTGGTAAACAACTATTACCCTGAAAAATACGACAATTTGGCGTGTTTGAGGTACGAATTCAGACATGCTGGCGATGTTTTTCAAACTTTAGGCATTGTGTGAAAATTCCATGGTATTACCTCTATAGAAAAGAAAGAAAGAAATATTTGCTTCGATTCGGCAAGAGACCGACAAAGGAATTCTTTTCTGCTTCTTTGCAGACTGAGGCAATGCTGTATTACAAGGCAAATTCATTTACTTTATTTTTTTTCTCCCCCTATTCCATTCCCCTTATGTTAATGAATAAATAAAAAATATATTATATAAATGGAGTACACATTCCTGTATTAACAATTTTGCTCGTGAAGTCTTTTGCCTTGCTTCTGCCTTGCTTCTTTAAAGTGTTTTTTCTGGATTTTTTTCTGTGTTTGTTCAAAGAAGAAGATATATTCAAGTAAGTTTTATATCATTATAATTGATTAGATATATTTGCATAAGTATCGAATGGTGGGACTCCACTAGAAAATTAACACACATTGTTTTTTCTTATGAAAATAATTAACACAGTGTAGAAACGAACTAAGAGTTTGCCAATATGTTTTAACTTGTGGGGAGCATATCGAGCCAAAACCGGGGGAACCATACATGGGGGCATAGCCCCCCAAACAGGGGAATCGCGGCTGACTTATATTGTCGTACGTGTTTACCGAAAATCGGGGGATCCATACATGCTGCATAACGCCCCGAACCTGAGGGAACCGCGACTGACTTATAACGCCTTTTGTGTTTGCCAAAACAGGGGTATCCATACATGGGGGGATAATGCCCAACAGGGAAAAGCTAGCTTCCTGAACGGTCACCACGAAGGAACGAAATTTTTTTTTTTTTAAATGTTTGAATACTATGTTTGAGTTTTGATTCCGTTTTGGTTGCGTTTTTTGGGCAAGTTAACCACAGGAAAGAGTGAAGAATGGAACTAGCATTATTATTATAGTTAAGAATATGCGGGGACACGAAAAATATCTTGGCAGTGTTAATCTTTTTAGAGAAAAATGCCTGGTGACATCCCTTAAGAATCGCCAATGACAGATGGACTTATAGTTTTAGAAATGCGTAGTGACATCCCTTAAGAATCGCCATTGACGGACGGACCTATAGTTTTAGAAATGTATGGGGACATCCCTTAAGAATCGCCATTGACGGATGGACTTATAGTTTTAGAAACGTTTGGCAATGTGCCTTAAGACACGCCACTGACGGATTTTACGGCAAAATCAAGTGTGCAATTTCTTTGAATCTTTATAACTGAAATTTGTGATTAAACAGAATTGCGTACTGTCCAGTATGTTGATGGTAGATTTTATATAAATACATTGTGTCTGAATGATTTGTCATGAATCTGTATTCATATTGGATTGTCTTTTCGGAAAATAAGCAGTTTACACATAAAGAACACTTTTAGAACACATACATATTCAATATTTACTACAGATAATGTTCAAAATATATTGTTTAGTGTAAAATAATTAAGTTCAACAGAAAAGATAGACATTTGTCTTGCTTGTATCCCTAATATTTAGAAAATCAGTCAGTATTAAGTGTTTTTTATATATAAAGAGTTCTTAGTTGTAGTGGATGCAATTTTCCAAGATACATGCGAATATTGCAATTTTACGTAAATGTGTAGACTTTTCTTTCCCACAGTTAGACTCGAAAGAAAAGAACTACGTTCATTGATTCATTTTGGATCATAGCAACGGGCTTTTCCCTTTGCATTCGTGTTAGAATAGCTTGGCTATCACGAAACGTAGTGAATACTCAAATGTTTCTCTTTTCCAAGACATGACGAATAAACGAATATAATTGAGTGAGAAGTGTTGGGAATATATTTGAAAAATATATAAAATATGAACTTGCGTATTTAAACATGTGATACAGTATTCAGAATCTTAATCATATGGTAGTCACATGGTTTTTTGTACATACTAACTCTATATTAAGCAAGGTAATGAGTGAGAAAAATAAATATTGGCTTTGTAAAAATGAAATGAAATACGAAATATTTTGTTAGGGGTTGCAGAAAGAGAATCCAATGCAGTGTGAACGCGCTCGTTTGCGTGGAGGAAGAGGGGGGCTATACCCGGAGTGAATTTCCCCTCATAACTTTTCAATTACTGAACGCGCTCTGTTGCGTGGAGAAGAGGGGACACTATACCCGAACTGAATTCCCCTCACAACTTTTAATTACTGAATGCACTCTTTTGCGTAGAGAAGAGGGGGTATACCCGTCCTTAAGAGTAATGCCTCCCATTACTGAACGTTACTTGTTTTATATATGGATTTAGATTGAGGCACTAGGATTTCAATGTAAATGTGTGCAGCAGTACTAGTAGAGGGGGTCATCCCCTGAAAGACTGGGCTTCATATCCCAGAAATGATGTGGTACCGCACCACTTAAGTAAATATTTGCTCTGTCACTGAAAGACATGGGTTTATATTACTTATTTAACCCAATAGTTTTACTTATACTTGCTTGATCTTCAATACTTTGATAGAATATTAAGACCAACAGAATATACAAGCATGTGCTATGGTTTATTACACATTGAAAACATATATACTATACTCACCTGAGAAATATACGGAACTTTGTCGCACACGCGTCAGCACTGCGGGACTTTCAACGCACAACTAATCTTTAATTATGACTTTTGCCGATAGGTGTCACTAGTAGTTCTATTAAAATAGTATTAAATCACTATTGCTAATGTACTGGTTCTGATTTTTTTTTTCTTGGAAAACATATTGGTAGTATTAGTATAAAAAGTATAAGGAATCCGCAGACATAGTGTTTGTTCAGTTGGCATAACCTAGGATTGAACTACAGACCCCTAAACATATAAAGTGAACACCTTACCACTTTTTAAATAAATAAATAATTTTGTATGAATTCCGTTTTATAACATGTTGTTGGAGTGGAGTTATATAAGTTTTTTATCGGGATTGAGATATAGAATTTTACAAGTGCAAGAGTTTTGCGGGTGAATTAGATTTATCTTTTATACGATGATGAAAGATTGATTTGATTTTATATTTCCGATCTCTAAACATTTTAACCTGTGAGATCAGACAACTCCCAGCAATCATACTATTTGGGAAAAGAGAGAAATTAGGTATCACGCAAGACATTTTGTTTGGTGTAAATGAGAAAATCATTATTATTATTTTTGACTAAATGCCCCGCCGGTAATTGGACCAGATCCGTTTGCTTTGAATGCGTTTTCGGGTACGTCCGCGTCGCGACACCTTTATACCGGGAATCGGGCCCGGGGCCGCTCACACTGAACGCAAAAAGCGAAAGCAAGTACGCTACGCGGAACCACCCGCATTAAAGCCAAAACGCGTTAGCGACTACGTTGTGAGGGAACACTAGTTCCCCTACCGGGAATTGAACCCGGTGGTGCCTGCACCGAATGCAAGAACGTTACCGATTATATTGTGAGGGAACACTAGATTTGATCTTAAGTTAACGGTACGTTTAGCTTTGGGTATTACACAACACAGATAGTTTGCTTGTACAGATTTATTGAGAATTCGAAAATGTATAAAGTACTCTGCCAGAATTCTACATAGCTTTTTGCAAACTAAAGATAGTTTTTATAGGCTAAAAGAAACTGATTTTCGTACGTGGATAGAATAACAGAATTTTTATTTCTATTAAGTATAATTTGCACTATTTTGATGAAATTATGTTGTACTAATAACATTTTTTTTTATTATTTTCCAGAAAAGATGGAGTCCCAACACCAACCATCAACATCATCATCCGCTTCTTCCTCCTCCCTTAACCATATCGAGTGGTTTGAAAAAATACATAATTTATTAGATGTAGCAGAGGGAAAGAAAAGGAGAAGAGATGAGGGGACATCACAAAGGACGAAAAAGACGCGCTACTCACCAGTGGTAGAAGTGGTTCAAAAAAGAAAAGAAGCTACACCAGTGGAAGAAGTAACAGTGCCACTAACTCAACAAAGAGAAGAACTTCAGCCTGTGGAAGAAGTAGCAGTGGAAATAGTGGGGGAGCGGGGTAATAGCGGGGGAGCAGATGAACTTCAAATATTCTTGAACGATGGGGAAGATTGGGTTATAGTGAAGGCCGGGGAAAAGTGGGATCGATTAGAGAAGGCAAGAAAATTGAAAGAAAAATTTTTGAAATAAATAAGTTGTATATATATTTGTAAATAAATCGTGTGTTTTTGTTGAATGGGTGCTGGGAAATTTGTGTTTTCTTTCCTATGAATTTTTTTAAAACCTTTCCAACTTTTTAACAGTACTGAGGTATTTTGATAATAGTCTCAATAACTAATGTGTAATGAAAATTCATTTTGTGCAAACATATAAGGTTTCTTCTTCCTTTATATATATTTGAAATTAATGCAGGTTCTATTTTGATGAATGGTTGAATTTTGAGTTTATTTTTCAGCAAGAAGTATCTATTTTTTCTAAATTCTTAGAACATTCAATGTAAGAATTAATCTGTTGTCACATGACCTATCTTCGGGAATCGAATCCTCGATGAGTGATATTAGAAAATGTTTTCGAACAAATAAAAATATTAAATGTCCAACACTGATGTACTATTCAGTTAGCCATAACGATCATACTAACCACTTGGCCATGAAACAATTTTTAGTTGGTACAGTAGAAAACAAACTGTACACGGAACTATACTGTACAAACCATGAAGATTTCAAAACAATTGAAAAGAGAGAAAGAAAATTGCTTATTTGATTTTTCACCAGTAATATTTCTCTTTGTCTTGTGGTAAACTAATCAAAGTTTAAACTTGGATAGGCTAAAGGAGACAGTAATTATGAGAAATGAATGAATGATTTAATGTTGTTTCGTCTTGAAAAACTCCAAGAGAGTTCACTACAAGTCTAACTGGTGGTACTACCACTGACCCACTGCTGTCATATTGAAATTTGAAATCATATTCTTTACTAATTAAATAAATAATTAGTGGTCTCTCTTCGCTATGTATTGAAATGATTTCCCCTTCACTGTGTATTAAAATGAAATGTGACACCTCACAATTATTTTGTTTAGGATAAAGCAATTGGTAAAATGAAGAAACTCTGAGGGGAACGCTTGGAAAATGCTCAAGAAAAAAGTTACAGACACAATATGTTCAGCCGTAATTTTAGTTGGTCAACCCGGGATTTCAAACATCTAAGCTGAAGTTTGGTTCAACAATTAGTTTGAAAATATGTATTCGTGAGGATAGAACAGTAAGCAAGTGTATGTCAAGTCTCATTTTAACATTTAATTGGTGTAAACCTCCCTTGGTTTTGAATTTGTGAGCGTAATGTGAAAACAATCTTATTTTATTTGACATCACATTTGCGTGGTAGGATTAAGGAAAACTTTACGTAAGACAGTTATGATACGTATGAATTTGTTTGGAGTTTGCCATCATCAAAGCTATTTTCTTTGTAATCCTTAGACAGTAAACTGATAGACTTTGAAGTTCTTTTAAACATTCTACTTGGGAATCGAATCCTCTTATTACTTATTTCTTCTTATTTTGAGTATTTCTTTTATTGGATTATCTGCTTTGCGGTATGTATTTTGACTTACCAATTACATTTTTATCGAATCGCTTGTTCAAGCTCTGCTTTTGTGTTATTTCGTTTTTATTAAAACTCAGCTTTTGAATTCTTTCGTGTTATTTATAATAACACTAAAGTCTATGACCATATTAAGACCTACTTGTGAAATAAATGGAAAATGATATTAGAAAAAATATAAGTACGAATAAAGTTTAGATGTCAAAGACATGTACGCTATCCGCTTAACCACACAAACTTTTGTTTCATCTCGTCTCATTTCATAGGTAAGCTAGAACAAAGAGAGAAACTATTCTTATTACTTTTAGTACAGAGGTTATATGAGACGTGAAATCGATACATCGATCATTTAGTGTAATCTCCTTTCCTTATGCTCTGTAAGCTAAGAGAAATGAATAATGCTGACAATCAAAACAAAACAAAATGTACATTTAGAGGAAGAGAGAGATGTACAGAGAGGGAGGGAGGGAGAGAGAGGAACAGATAAGGATAGAAAGAGGTACAGAGAGGGAGATAAGGAAAGAGAGAAGTTCAGAGAGAGGTCCAGAGAGGGAGGGAGAGAGAGGTCCAGAGATGGTGGGAGAGAGAGAGGTACAGATAGGAAGATAGGGAGAGAGAGAAGTTCAGAGATGGAGAGAAAGGTACAGATAGGTAGATAGGAAGAGAGAGAGAGAGGTCCAGAGAGAGGGCCAGAGATGGATGGAGAAAGAGGAACAGAGATATAGGGAGAGGGAGGGAGAGAGAGGTCCAGAGATGGTGGGAGAGAAAGAGGTACAGATAGGAAGATAGGGAGAGAGAGAAGTTCAGAGATGGAGAGAAAGGTACAGATAGGTAGATAGGGAGAGAGAGAAGTTCAAAGAGAGGGAGAGAGAGGTCCAGAGAGAGGGCCAGAGATGGATGGAGAAAGAGGAACAGAGATATAGGGAGAGAGAGGATCAGAGAGAGGTCCAGAGATGGAAGGAGAGAGAGGTACAGATAAGGAGATAAGGAGAGAGAGAGGTCCAGAGAGGGAGAGAAAGCTACAGAGATGGAGGGAGAGAGAGGTACAGATAGGAAGATAGGGAGAGAGAGAAGTTCAGAGATGGAGAGAAAGGTACAGATAGGGAGAGAGAAGTTCAAAGAGAGGGAGAGAGAGGTAGAGAAGGATAGAGAGAGGTACAGAGAGGTAGAGAAATAGAGAGAGGTCCAGAGAGGGAGAGAGATGGAGGGAGAGAGAGGAAGAGATAGAGGATGTACACTACAAGAAGTTTGTATTCAATAATCTTCATGGTTTTGCGGAATATGTTCCTATCTTTCTTTACAACGATTTGATAGTTCACATCATTTTATTTCTTCAGACTCAACTGAATTCCTTATAAGCAATACGAAGCTAGAACTAACCTAATGATGGATTTGTCAACAATTTCATAGTTCTCACTGTAATTTTTCGTATTATTTTAGAGTGCATATTCGTAGCAGACTCCTTGTTAAAATTGTTTGAACACTAAATAATGATAAGTAAGCACTTCAAAATTAGACCTGATATATAGCTGAAGCTATTAAATACCAACAACGTGAATGGGGTCAAGTCAGAAAGTATACTTGAACTGAAATCTTTATTTCTAGTGGGTATGAAGAACACCTCTTAAGACATGTGGGTGAATAAATGAAGGAAAACATGGGTGTTGGGAATCGAATCACAAACTACCACATCAGAGATGTGTACCCTATTACATATAAAGCTATTTGATTGTACAACAGATAAATAGGCGATATACCACACTTTATCCGTAAAATAAATTCCAAATTCATGAAACGTAAGAAGGAAAGGGGGCAGAGGCTGATGTTGGAAACTTTTATAATTTGCTCAGTTTACTATAAATATTATTAGGAATTAGATTTTTTTCTTTCTTTCTTTGTTTGAGCTTATCAGTATTTAAGGACATGTTAGCTATGAAGGTCTCAGTATCTATTTATCTATAAAAAGTGTACTGCACTGTAATCAATATCAGCATTCGGAGATTTATCAACTGAATATGAGAATTTGTATAAGTTTGTAGCAAAATAGCTGATTTGGACAGCGAGTACATCTGCAACATATATTCGCAACCTACACTAACCACTGCTGACAAACATTCTCGTTCTCCTTAAACAATGAAATCTTTGAGTATTACGTACCACATTTATGTCGGTTAGGCTAAAGGAAATGACGAAATGAATAAAACTATGAGGGAAAACGGGGAAAATTCCCAAGAAAAGATACGAACACAATATTGTCCGGCACAAAGTTCACTTCTCAGATCCTTAAACAATTTATTAGTCCCATTTGATTTTGCCTATGACCAGTATTATTTTAGATAATGTTTGTTGTACTTATCTGTCCACATACTTTTCTGCATTAGTAGAGCAACTACCCCATCCCGGTGTCAACTCTGTTGAATTTTACGCGGGAACCAAATCAAAAAGCAATACCAAAAGCAAATAGAAAAGGGAGTAAACCGCTAAGGCTTCAATGGGTAATAGGATAGGACGACTGTGGACAAAGTAGGAAACTCAGCATGAGAGAGAGACTGGTCAAAAGTAAGAAAATGATAATTAGATACAGCTTAAGATAATCATTATTGGAAAATAACAAGAGCAAAGGACTACTTAAGAATCGGAAAATCTAGTAAACATTGTTAAAATCTTCCCTTTAACTTTTAAAGGGATTATTTATGGATCAAATCAAACTGTCACATTGCGTTGGAATCCAATACTCTAATTAAAACAAATACATGCAAAGGATCTATTGGTGTTCAGGTATCGTGATTTCTAATTATTAATCTAAATGTCAGTATATAGAAATTCAAGCAAGCGCGGGTAAACGGGATGGGTGACTTTGTCAGTTATAAGAAAACTGTTGCAAAGATGTGATATTCAAGCAAGCGCGGGTAAATGGCATGGGTGACTTTATCTGTTTTAAAAAACTGTTGCAAAGATGAAATATTCAAGTTAATTTGAATATAAGAATCACTTCATAATCATAAAAGAATAGCAGTTAAAACTAATGGGGGTGGAAACTATGAGTTTCAGGTCTACCTTAAACTTGTTCAAACCTGTTTTCATTGGTTAATCCAGATAATACAATACATCCTACGGCGAAACGTATAAATACCAGAGTTAACAAAGGTACATATAATAATCTTGTGCCGTTGTAGTCGATGAAAAGATTTCTTCTTCGTATGGTGGGCAGTGAAAATATTTGTGCCTAGTGTTTTAGAAATACATAAAAACAATATTTTCAAACTGTTGAAGATTTGAACTGAAAAATGTCTAATGCTGAAAACGTATGGTTTTGTTTCTGCGATAACATTCGCATAACCACGCAGTGCTTAATAAATGCGTTTCAAGTGTGGGAATCTAAAAGAAGAAGTATGCTTCTTTGCAGTGGATGTGCACGCGGATTAAAAGACGCAATAAACCATGACTGTATTCTGTTAGATAAAAATATATTGAAAACAAAAGTACTAAGTATTGTTATGGATATTGATACACAGGATGAAATTTGGCATGAGTTTCAAAAGATGCACGGTAATACTTTTAATAAATTAGAACAGTTTTTTCATATATATGATGATGCCATTCATAATGATACATTTCTTAATCAAATGATAGAAATATTCTTGCAGAAAGATTTTAAGAAATTCTTAATTTGGAATAAAAACCATAGTGATAGTGATAGTGTTTGTGATTGAAAAATATGAAGAAATAATAGACGTATGGATGAAAATGTTACTCCTCTGTAGACGTATTACACATACAAAGTGTAAAAAGGGTTTCGTATGACTTGATTTCTTCTGTGAACGTAAAAACTGATAACAAATGAATCTAACTGCTGTAATTCTCTAAGAAAGTTGACAATAGTTACTGCATAGTTCGGTATAGTGCGATAATTTTAAACATATGTTTGATAATGATGAAAAGAATGTGGTAAATGCTGCAAAGAACTGATTAACACCAATACAAATGAAAACTATGTACAAGTCAATTTAAAATAATGAAAGATACGCTTCTGCTAGAATTATTTGGGAAATAAGTAATAGTAAGATATTCACTATAATACATGTAAGATCCTACAAACAATAACCACAAAAACATTGGGTTACAAACGTTTATGTATGTTAGTTATCAATTGGTTCTCATACAAGGTGTAAATTTTGTTTGCCATCTTTAATTCAGGGATATATTATACTCTTAACTCATTTGTTCTTCTCATAAATAATTATCTGGTGTTCAGAGGTTAGTTTGTATCCGAACTTCTTCGCATCTGCAATAGTACAACCATGTTAATGGTCAACACTAACATTGGGATCAATGCACAAATCCTTAGTCTGTTTTAATACTAGCTCAGGATAATTCTTTAGTTTGTACATGTAGTTACGACGTTGATCAGTCTTACCCATTCCGAGGATGACAATATACAATGTTTCTCCATTGGGATGGAACACTTTTCCAAAGCGTTGCATAATCTTCTTATTTGGCTGAACCATGGGTTCGACCCTTTCCCTTGCATGGATCTCCCTTCTTTCCAAATGTTCATTAGTATTTAAACATTTTCAACTATATGGAACGATATATCGGGATTCAATTCCTTTTTAGGTTGTCATGTCATGTACATCGTTTGTTTAATTTTGACGCGAGCTTTCAATAGTAATACCGATAAACATATCATCATCATTGACGTCATTTAGTGTATGTTCTTGTACAAATTCGAATAATGAGCGAACATATGTTTGCGGGTCTTCGATACCACTAGTGTGCATACATTCAATGGTAACTTCCTTTCCACGCATACCAAAATAAGGATATTGCATAGTTTTACTATTAACAATGCGAAAGTAATCCTGAGTGTCTGTACCATACAATGTGAACATATACTATGTTCTGGTGCAAAACTCGTGCTAACCTCCCGAAAAACACCCAATACCTCGTCGGAATCATCAGCAGTTAAGACCGTAGTCTTCCCTACAGACACAAATTCACTAATTTTTTCACACGTAGGTTTCAGCATATTGTCTTGACGAAAGAAGCCCACACAGTACAAATCAATAATATCTTTGCGGACTTGCAACTTTTCAACACAATAGTCGGTACACAGCCAAAATGCAGGAATGCTGCCTGCAGTAAGTTTACATATGTTTACCCTCACACCCGTAGCATAGCGTTGCATTAACACCAAGTAAACAAAATCTTTTGTTTTGCAGTAAGTCTGATCGTTATGTCCATTTTCCGTACATAGACGTGTAGATTGTTTCATGCAGGGGTTCGTCCTAATGTTATCTTCCATTAATTCTATTCCTTCATATACATGATACTCTTTCATGTATTTTTCTTTGTCTCCTTTGATTTGACATAAGGTAAAATCTTAAAGCTTCCTGATATATTTAAATGACTAAGCTCAGAACCAACAGTTCATAATTCCATACTTCAATAATTTGCAGAATTTTATATCCAGTCTTTAACGCTTTATGAAGTTCTGGGGTACAATATGTGTCTGTTAAGACATGCTGAGTGTCACAATGTGTGCATTCCATGATACCTTCTTCCTTACATGTGCAACATAAGCCAGACATAAGTCAACCGTTACACGTATATGTCTACTGTTACATGCATATTTCTTTACTTTGTGTATATGTTCTGTATCATGAAACATTACAAGTGGATATAGTACTGTAACATCCAAATACTGAATTGTCATCCAATTAAATCTGTATGAATAAAATCATGCTTTCTCACACTATATTTTCATAAGATCATGTATATAATTAATGTTATTCTTAAGTTAATATTCAATCAAAATAAAAGTGCAGTTAGTCTGACGTATCAAGTTAAATATTTTTTGATATTTAAAATACAAGGAATCTAATTCAATACGTAAACAAATATTGTAATGGGGAAAAACTTTTAAAATATTCATACTTATTTTCTGCGCATTTGTTTCGCGCATCCCCTACCTTTGCACTATAAATCCTGCGCATGCGTGTACTTGTACTAACACAAATAAAGTGGGTGATACGTTGTTAAGATGTACAGTCAAAAGGTTGATGTTTCAGCAGTTGCAAAGCGACAAATAAATAAAGACCTGCATAATGTTAAACAATTAAGAACATATTCTTCTTTTCATAATAAGAAAAAGAAAGGTGAAATTGAAACCAATCTTTCCTTATCGCAAAGTAAACATGTAAAGTACATTTCACCACGTGAAAAACGTTTTGAACTTGAAAAACAAAAGAAAATTATTGTTGTACATCCAAATGATCCTGACATTCCTGAAGAAGACGCTGAAAAATATAGGATTATTTATCCAACACAAGAAATTAGCATAGACGATACTGTGTATAAACGAAATTTCAGATACCCAAATGAAATACCGTTTGAAGAGGAAGTAGTAATGGTAGATCAAAATACAATTTCTAATGACATTCTGATATTCAATGATGTGAAGTGTGGTTGTACTCCTAATGAAGTAAATGAAGTTTGTGTAAAACAGTTACTAGAAAAATATAAACTTTCTGAACCATTACTTTGTGAAAGTTGTGCAATTCGTAGTGAGAAAGAAACTGAGCATAAATGTGTAAGTGAAAGTGATGAAGAATTAAATACTACTGTGTGGAATTTCCTAATTAAGAAATCAACACGCGAAGAAATATTAAAACAATATCTAAAAATTCATGTGAAATATATAGACGTAAACATTATTCCGCATCTTATAAACAAATTTAACTATACATATCAGGAGATTACATTTAATGATTATCACATTTCTGATTTAAGAGAAACATATCTTGAACACGATAAAAATGTGTATCAACAATCCATACTGTGAATACCAATGTCGTTTCCTAAATACATACAATTATTGTGAATATCGGTGTTCTTCTTTTTCTATAGATGAACAGTGTTTGTTATTATGTATTGACCGTTGGAAACCACAGCGAGAACTTTTGTGTTACGGGTGTTTTCAAAATCGCGCAAATTTAAATGAACATGAGTGTATTACTTTAGACTATGATATGTTATGCTATAATGCATGGCGTAGAATGGTAAGCACACAAAGTTTTGATGACTTATATAAAGATTTTGCAACAGTACATTGTGATACTGAAATTGATGATTGGACATTTACATATACATTATATAACATTTTGTTAAACAAAGATAACATTCAGTTAATTACAGAGTTATTCTTACAAAAAGATTTACATTATAATATGCACAAAAAGTAATAATGGAAAATAAAAACTTTTCTGCTAATCAATTATAAAATAATAATAATAACAATGTGTATAAATTAACAAAAAGAAGTGATAAAAGACTTTCAGCAAAAAATTGTACATATACTAATATAAATATAGATTGTATTAAACAATATATCAAGGAATGTTAAAATCACAAATGTATCTGTATGTAAACTATATATATCTATATCTTATTGTAATTTGTAAATAAAATTTTATCACTGTATATTACTTGTTTTCATTTATATTATTTCCTTAGATGTATGATTTTAAAACTTTCTTTTGTGTAAATGCTTTTTACATTATCGTGCTTAAAATATTCTGTGAAAATTATTTCATGCAACTAAAAACTTTAACATGTGCATATGAAACTTTAACATATGCATATAACAAAAATCCGTATGTTATGATCCACGTGCCTAAAATTTGTTTGTACACTTTTATATTGCATGCATGTGAAAAACTTCACATTTTCATTTTGACAAGTTGTATTTTCATTTTGACAAGTTGCATTTTAGTTTTGACAACTTGCATTTTCATTTTGACAAGTTGCATTTTAGTTTTGACAACTTGCATTTTCATTTTGACAAGTTGCATTTTAGTTTTGACAACTTGCATTTTCATTTTGACAAGTTGCATTTTTAATTTTGAAATTACATTTTCATTTTTCACAAGTTGCATTTTATTTTGACAACTTGCATTTTCATTTTGACAAGTTCCATTTTTTAATTTTGAAAATTACATTTTCATTTTTCACAACTTGCATTTTAGTTTTGACAACTTGCATTTTCATTTTCGTAAGTTACATTTTTAATTTTGAAAATTACATTTTCATTTTTCACAACTTGCATTTTAGTTTTGACAACTTGCATTTTCATTTTCGTAAGTTACATTTTTAATTTTAATTTTGTTCAATCACTTCATATTTTTACGGATCGTATGTTATACATACTCTGAACAAATTTATTTGTGAACGTTTTAAAATTGGTGTTAATTATTTGTTTTTGAAAAACACTTTTCGACATTTATACCACATGTATGTGAAAAACTTTTTGCATGTTATGATTTGCGTTTGTAAAACAATTTCTGCATGTTATGATGCTTGTATGTAAAACACTTTCTGCATGTTATGATTCGCGTTTGTAAAACACTTTCTGCATGTTGTGATTCACTTTGTAAAAAACATTTTCTGCATGTTATGATTCGCGTTTGTAAAACACTTTCTGCATGTTGTGATTCACTTTGTAAAAAACATTTTCTGCATGTTATGATGCTTGTATGTAAAACATTTTCTGCATGTTGTGATTCACTTTGTAAAAAACATTTTCTGCATGTTATGATGCTTGTATGTAAAACATTTTCTGCATGTTATGATTCGTGTTTGTAAAAACATTTTCTGCATGTTATGATTCGCGTTTGTAAAACATTTTCTGCATGTTATGATTCGTGTTTGTAAAAACATTTTCTGCATGTTATGATTCGCGTTTGTAAAACATTTTCTGCATGTTATGATGTTTGTATGTAAAACATTTTCTGCATGTTATGATGTTTGTATGTAAAACATTTTCTGCATGTTATGATTCGCATTTGTAAAACAATTTCTGCATGTCATGATTCGCATTTGTAAAAACATTTTCTGCATGTTATGATGTTTGTATGTAAAACATTTTCTGCATGTTATGATTCGCATTTGTAAAACAATTTCTGCATGTCATGATTCGCATTTGTAAAAACATTTTCTACATGTTATGATTCGCATTTGTAAAACACTTTCTGCATGTTATGAATCGCGTTTGTAAAATTAGTTTCTGCATTTTTATATTACATGTATGTATGTAAAAAGTTGTTGCATTTTGTAAGGTAAGTATATAAATCATACTATAATATTACTTCATAGTATGCATATTTAAATTCATTATTAGATCAGTTTGTTTTTTTATATATATTCTTTTTTCCCATTGCAAAGTCGGTGTTAATTTTTTTGTTGTTGTTGTATTATTTAATATCTCGTAATTATTTAATCGAACACTTTGTGTGAACGTATTAAGAATGCGATGAACAATCTTCTTATTTCGTTTTACTTACCGTAATACTCTTACATCAACATAGTTGTGTAGTGTTAAATAATTACTATGTAAAATACTAAGGGCAGTTAAGTGTGAACTTAGAAAATCCTTTCTCATTGCAAAGTCAGTGTTAATTTTTTTTATTGTAAATATATTAAAAAGTTTCTGTGGAACTCTGAACAATCTATGATTGTGAATATAATAAAAATTCTTGCAGAAACTCTGCTTACTTTTCTTAACACAATACTCATAAAGTGTAATTCATCAAATATTTGTTGCACAAATTCGTTCTTATTTATTTATGTGGATCTTTCGTTACATAAACTCTTCTTATTCAGGGTATGTTTTGTTTGTTACACAAACTTTGAGGATCTATGTTTCAAAATCGCAAACTTGTAAAATACTCATCAAACTTTTAAATACTTCAAAGTATTAGTAAAATCAAGAAAAATATAAAACACTCATCAAATACCAATTTTAAACGATAGAGACCATAAATGAGTTTCACCTTGTAAAATGTCAATGATAGCTTTTATTTAGGAAAGTTTCTTTTATTAAATAAAAAATCAAGAAATGAAATTCGTATATATTTATTTGGAGATAAAGATATATACAAGCAAACAAGTATAGAAAATAATATACATGTACAAACACACACACACACACACACACACACACACAGAAAATAATATATACAGATTATATTACATACAAAAAAGAAATCACTTTGTCGCGTTTCTATCTTTTTCTAATAAAATGTTCACTAGTCCTTCAATATAATTTGGGTTCTTTAATAAGTTGTCATAGGTTTCATGAAATAAATGTTCACTTCTTTTGTTAGCAAAATGCGATTTCACATAATTTGAATACACATTGTCTCTCACATTTTTGCTTGCCATAATTTTCCATGCTTCTGATTCGAGAGTTAATATATTCACAAGAAGGCACCTGTGCCCGAACTGATTGAAATAATGTAGGTTACAACCGGGGCAGAGTAAAACTGTATCTGGTTCCCACTTTAAAATACTATCTTTAACACAGGTTTCACTTACAAAGTCACTATTACACTCGCACTGATACTGCACACGCAAATCCAATGGAACCTTTTGGGGTGAAGATGGATAGTCCAACGGTGAAACACTTGGTGATGGCGTGCTGGGTTTGCACTCTTCTATCTCGTTGAATAACTTACAAATTTCTTCCTCCTCTTCCTCATTAAATAAATCAGGAGATGTTGATCTTTCTTCTTGTTCTTCTTCTGCAAGTGTCCACTTTATCGCTGGAACTTGAAACTTTTGCTCCGGTGTTCCTGTTACTGGTACTGGTGAAGTTGGAATTAATATTGGCTCTTCTCTTAAATCAATGATTTCTTCCTCTATAATAACATCTGGAGAAGCCGGTGAGCAAGTTTCTTCCTCTATAATAACATCTGGAGAAGCCGGTAAGCAAGTTTCTTCCTCTATAATAACATCTGGAGAAGCCGGTGAAAAATAGCAAGTTTCTTCATCAATAAACAAGTCCGGAGATTCTCTATGCAATTTAAACTTTTTGTTGGGAGATTCAACATAGTCAAATGTAGAATCCCAATCTACTTCGTTGCAAAGTTGAATTTCTCGCTGTACTATACTGGCAGACGAATCCATGATGATACTATGTCAGTCTTCTCATCATACCCAGTATATAAGGAAAACTTATGTCGACGTCACATCACGTGGTACTTTAAAACACTCCCCTTACATCATTTAAAATATTTTCAAATGTACTTCCCCAATTCTCTATACAACTTTCAATAGGTATAAGGGACGGAGAAACATATACTTACATTGCATTTATGTTCTCATGTATCATTTATTGATCAAACATTCTTTTGAAACAACATTGTCAATATTATTTACATTGTGTTACGATCATTCACATCTTACAACGGTATTCCCTCAATAATGTTATTCATATCCTGTACTAATCACTTAAAATGTTATCTACGTACAAAGAAAAGTGTCAACACAATTCATACTGCAAAACTTCTTTTGTGTTTTCATTCGTTATCATATCAATGTAACAATCTTCTATTGCATTCAGTACCGCTTCATGTTTCAACAGGATCAACAGTTCTTTTGTATTTCCGTTCACTGTCGCGTCATGTACCACCATTCGTGGTGCCAAACTTCTTTTGTATTCTTCGTCAACAATGTTTTATTTTCATTTCCTATACCATTAAAGTTGTTTTATTACTGTGTTATTATCTACCGTAACCTTAATCTTCTTTGTATTCACCATCAACATTGTTTTGTGTTCACCTAACGCATTACCAAACTTCTTTTTATTACTCTGTTGGCACTCTGTGATGTTTACCTGTCACGACCTCAATCCTCTTTGTATTCTTCGCCGACAATGTTTTTTATTGTCATTTCACATACCAATAAACTTGTTTTTATTACTCTGTCGGTATTCTGTGATGTTTATCTACCGCAACCTTATTCTCCTTTGTATTCACCATCGACATTGTTTTGTGTTCACCTAACGCACTACCAAACTTCTTTTCTATTACTCTGTCGGCACTCTGTGATGTTTACCTGCCACGACCTTAATCTTCTTTGTATTCGCCGTCAACAATATCTTGTGTTCAACTACCATGACGCGAAACTTGTTTTTATTATCAATTAGCATAGGGGCATGATTCAACATGTTTACCTACCACAACCTCAATCCTCTTTGTATTCTTCGCCGACAATGTCTTGTGTTCACCTACCCTGGCGCCAAACTTGTTTTTATTACTCTGTCGGCACTCTGTGATGTATACTAAACGTGTCGTCAGTTTTCCTTTGTATTTGTCTTCATGTTTTAACACGCACCTGTTACCCAACAACGCCATCTTTCCCTCTTGCCCAACCAGTTTCCAAAAAAGCGCGCGAAAAGTTCAGTTCATGTCTTAAGTTCACCAGCGAAAGACGTACAAGCACCACGCTCTGTATATGTACCAGCATTGCATATCGTACCGCAGTATACATATTCTATACACGAAATTTCTAGTATGCTCACACAGTGTTCGAAAAATAAAAATACGATCCGTCAAATTAAAAAGTCCCGCATGAATAAAGTTTATTCCCTCCACCGTTTTAATATGATCACAATCAAAGATTGTTCTGAATTTGCTATGCAAATGATCGAATTAATTAATATAATCACAATCAGAGATTGTTCTATGGAGTATGCTTTAGCATACGATTGGGAAAACATAATATAATCACAATCAAATTTAACAACGTGTATGCTTTAGCATACGATTTGGGAAAAAATAATAAGGAGTTTGCTTAGCAAGCAATCCAATACAAATTGTTCTAATTAATTTATTAGGAGAATGCAAATAAGAATGAGCTTCTAATGAAGCGAATTAATTAATATAATCACAATCAGAGATTGTTCTATGGAGTATGCTTTAGCATACAATCCAATAAATAAGGAGTTTGCACAGCAAACGATCCAATAAATAAGCAGAGTATGCTTTAGCAAACGATCCAATAAATAAGGAGCTTGCTTAGCAAGCAATCCAATACAAATTGTTCCGACTAATTTATTAAGAAAATACAAATAAAAGAATAATTAATTTGATCATAGCATAGCTGTTAGAAACAACCCTATCAAAATCATGTCCTTCAACCTCTTTTCTAGAAACTACTCCATCCCTCCTAACACTCAACCTTTTCCAGGAACCCGTCTAACCACCTAACAAACAGGGTAATAAAACCACCTCCCCCTAAAACCTTCCCAAGGCCGACACGGCCATATTGACAAGAAAGTGGTTAGGTAATAAAGCAATTAAGGGGGCAATAAAAGCTATTCAAGTGTAGAATCCTAGACATTACTACTGACATTACTGTATAAATTAGGAAGACAGTGGTAGAGACGTATTACTCGATCACAATTTTTGTAACGAATGGAAAGACGAAACAATAAAACACGCAAAGCGACTCTTACCAAAGAACGGAACGTCTAATAATGTGGCGGCATTTAAAAATATACTTTATTCATTGAGTAATAAGGTTGCTTTCATTCTGTTTGTTTACATTCTCAAAAACACCGATCGCGGCGAAGGCGGCTTATGTCAAAGACCGAACCAATACAGCGGCGATATCATTTAACAACATACTTTAGACAAAGTTGTAATAAGGTCTATTTTACATTTTATTAGTCCATTTGACGGCGTTTACAAAGGATATTGGGTTGGATATCTATTGTAATCCTTTTTATTATTATGTATGTACATACTGATTAGATCCGCGAATAAATAAATCTTTAGCCGCGAATATAGGAATTGGGTCGCATTTTTTTTAATCCGCGAATAGTGAAAACGCGAATGAAGGAAGCGCGAATAAGGAGCTTTTACTGTATACGATACGAAAGGCATTGGTGTTAGTTAATCTCGATACAACTCTCTTAGTACCTCCAATTTCCAGAGTTCCTTTCATTTGCATTTCCCCTTCAAATCTCAATTTGTGGGAGTTGAAAACAAATTCCTTACTGAACTATGCGAAAGTTTCTTTATGTCATGTACACATTTTCGGGCCGATTCTGCAGTTTACTGTGCATCGTCCAGTCGACGCTTTGTTTGAATTTTTTTGTTATCTTACGTCTTACAATTCTGTAATACTGTTTAAAGTTATGTAACCATCCACTACTTCCCTTGAAATCACTGTAACCCATGTATCAAGCAATTTGATGTCATGCATATCCTGTAAATTGTATCAAGCATCCTTGAAACGTGCAAACACCAGTTTTTGTAACAAGTTCACCTTGTTCTCCCTTGAATAGGTACTCACCAGGGTTGAAAAAAAAAAGTTGAGAGAGAATATATTATATATATATATATATATATATATATATATATATATATATATATATATATATATATATATATATATATATATATATATATGAGAGAGAGAGAGATAATAGTAGATGGATACGTAGATAAAGAGATATAATTCTGGATACCACAAGTGACAAGAAGTGACCTACACAGCACTCTAATACAAGGTGGTGTGACGAAATTAGGTACTACTGCAAATATCTAGGAAACAAATTACCCAACATAGATGGTTGTCAAAAAGTATTGGAAAGACCTTAATATAGCAACGGATCAGCAAGTGTTGATAATATGTATGCGTTTCAAATATACGTAAATCATCCTCATCACTACACTCATGTGATCCTAGTTTTCATTCTTGATATCTGAGCACTGTTTACTACTTTTTAAAAAATGTTTCTATTTATTTTGTAACAACTTATTTATTTTTTAATAATTTATGTAAGTTTTATAAAATAAATAGAAATAATATTTAAAAGGTAGTAAACAAGGAACACAGACAGCATGATAAGTCATCAATTACCGCTGAGTTCAATTTTCTAGTCGCTGTCTTAACTTAGACTTTTGAGTAATTCAAATTCTGGTCTCACTGTAATTTCTATGGATGGCAACACTGAAAATTCTTCTGATTCGTATTTTCGGGTGTAAAATAACATTACCTATTATTGTGGTAAGTTACATTTTATTACCTCTTTCCACTTACGAAAAACGGACAAAAGAAAAAATATTAGTTTTTCAAAAATATTTAGTAGTCTGCCGCCTTAAGTAGAAATTTCATTAAATATGAAAGAAACTGGTTGCATAAAATATTAATAAATAGATCAAGATATTTAGAATATTTAATATATAGTAAATATTTTACATTATACACGAATATAAAACAATGGCTGAAATTAACAATAAAGCATAATAAAGCATAATTTGAAAAAAAAGCATAATTACACAAAAAATAAAGCATAATGTGAGTTGCTATACTGATAAGCATTTAAACAATACAAGAAACGTTGAAAACAAGGGGAAAAAACGAGGCAAAATAAATTTTAGATCACCACATTGACATGCTGTAGCCACAAGAAATCAAAATATTCACATGGGAAGAAAATAGTCTTTTGAATAAGAAGCACTCAGGCCCGTAGTTAGCCTGATTTCTTAGGGGGGAAGAAGTGAATACTGAGGGGGCAATGATTAAGACATAACACAACAGCATAAAATTGCATACTTATTATTATTTACAGAATCTGTAACAGCTATAGTTTCTTTTATACATAATATCCTGTATTGACAATATTACAGTACACAAATTCAAGCATTAACATACAAAGATTTAAAAAAAACTGCGATGCAATACAATTGAGGTGCTTGGGGCAATATAGTGCTATGGTAAACGTAGGCGAGGAACGTCATTGTAGTCGCATTTACACTAAACAAAAGCTAATTAACTGAATGTTAGAGTGAGCACACGTCCCATTAATCAGGATTGTTCCATTTGCAGAAAACAAAATATTATAAACAGAATATTTTGACAGACTTTTTTTGTCACAACAAAACACTCCAATTAATTTTTATTGTATAATGGCATCATTATATGTTCATTAAAATTGATTTATGATTCTGTCTAAATAAAAAATTAAAAAAACTATTTTCCTTCACATTCTCATTTTGTAGAAGGCCAACTTCTTTGTTTGTTTGTTGAAATTTAGCACCTTTTTTTTCAGTACCGAGGCTATAAAAAACGCGAAGCTTGCAGTTCAAAGTGAAATACGAACCACCACATTGCTCTCGATTTCAAGAATTCCACGGGTATCAAACCCCGAGATCACCTTCAAACACGCGTCCTCTATTCACTAGACCAGGGTGACTTCAACTTTCGCCTATTCAAGACGATCTTTGCGAGGTACTTTGTTTCATATCAATAAAAACTAAAGTATTTTTTTTTAACATTAGAACAAAATTATATTACAGCAACTTTAGATTATATCAATACAAAATAGAAGTATATGTTTTATTGAACGTTTGTACTCAATTTTCTACCTTCCAAAATAAGAGAGACATTACAGTTTATTTATATTCACAACTAACGCTGTGGACTATGATACTGTTGTTTGGAAGAGCACCTGGTATTCTTGGATGCTTGTCGTGATTGCAATAACATGACCTGGTTTCAAATTCTTGAAATGGCAGGCAGGTGAAGATGTTTGGTGCATCTAGCAAAGAAGCATATAATTTTACATATAAATGTGTAGAATTCGCAAAGTTGAATTTAATTTGGTAATTATAATAGCAAGAATTTCACTGGTTTTGTGTCAGTTTGAAAATTCTCTTCAGTGTGTTTTTTAGCGGGGCAAAAAATAATTTAAAGGGGGCTGTGCCCCCTCTAGCCCCTCCCTGGCTACGGGCTTGGAAGCACTTTTTGACCATTTTCTTTCTCTGGCAGATTTTTTTTTACAAAAATAAAATAAAATAAAAATAAACATATCTTTAAAACAGGTCTTAAAAAATACACGTGTTTAAACCAAAATGTTTAAAATGTATATAAAATTTGTTTAAAACAAAATCAATTGTTTCAAACACGTTTTAATCATTTGTTTTAAACAAAACAACCCTGATACTCACGCATCAATTTTTATAGAGGTAGTTGGTAGTTGGTGAGTACTGCAAATTATATCCCTGTAGCCAAACCCCATGTATAAAAGTTGTTTCTGGGTTCCTTAGGATTCTGAAACATGGTTTTTAGATAGGGCACATATTAGTTCCTAAGTGGAGTCTTGAACCGACTACGGTAGGTCCCACAGTTTTGGAACTAGGAACTTAAAAGTTCATTTTTTTCATGTTTTCGGCAGCCTATAACACCGAAAGGAAGCATTTGTGCACCCACGTTGGTCTATACTTTTTGTCTTATCTTGGTATCAGGAATCACCTCCCAAACGCTGTCGGTGTTGTTTTGAATGTGCTGCAAGTTCATCACTATACTACTGCAGCTTTACACAATAACGAATAGACATTTAAGCCTAATAGTATCATTCGAAACTCTCCTGGCTTCTCTACACAATGAAGATATATTAAAAGATTTGATGAAGGGCCCGACCCGATAATGATTAAAATAATAATAGTAATAAACACATTTCGCAAAGTTAATATTTATGTCCATCAACAGAAGTAATCTCTTCATTTGTTGAACTTCACGAAATGAGCTTAGTTTCTTTGGATTTCTGGGCACCACGTCACTTCTGGGAAAGCATTTTTGCTATCTCAAGTACAATTCTCTCTCACCAATATTCATGTATGGTCATCTTAGTGCTGCTTTAAAAATACACATACAAACTATTCAATAACTTAATATAGTATAAAAACATACAAACTGAGATATGCCTTAATTCTTTCCCAGGTTTTTGTTTTCTCCTTGCGAAGTTACTCTGGAACCACTCCATACATACAAGTTTTTAACGTCCTATATTTAGTTCTACTTATTTTGTTCTAACTGTAAGTGAAATCCATAATATTTCTCTTAGAGAATGTTTTTGTTTCAAAGCCTGCTGCAAATTACACATTGAGCGGAAATGACTAGTCTTCTTTCAACTCTGCACAATCCAAAAAGAAAGAAGCTTCCAACTCGACCGCAGGCTGCACGGAAGCCTGTAACTGAAGACTGTTATGCGAATATTATTTTCAATGTTCCTCAATGAATTTTGAAAAAAGAAGACAACGTTCCAACATTGTCCTATTCTAGATTATACGAGGAAGGGGAAAACATTGAAATACAAAGAAAACAAGCAGACCGTTTCTCGCTTTATTTTTCTTTCGTTTCTTTCTTACAAACGGTTTCAGTTTTGTTTTAGAGACAGAGCGAGGTGAATGTGAAGCATTAAAATTACCTTGTCTTCAACTTCCATAGCTAGTTCTCTTTCCTTTTTCTTTAATACCCCCGCTCTTTGTGTCATATATGATTTAAATGAAATTTTGAGGACGGAGATTTCTTTTAGACAAATGAATATTTTAAAATTTATCAATATTTTGTAAGACACAGCACAAATAATATAAAAGATTACAGCGATCGAAAATTATAAAGTAGGTGGTTGATTCACTTCATAGTTCTTTATCGTTCTTGATATTTTTGTTCATAATTCACAATGAATATGATTTATTTGCATCTCAAAGATGCTCTAAAACAATTTCATGTCTGTTTATTTGACATAAAAAAATTCAGTAAGCACTTTCTTTCGTTAACCGAAATAATTCGATTTTTAAAATTTTTAAGAGATCTATATTATGTACAATATTGTTACTTGAAACACGTTTAATGCTAATCACAAACAATTATTATTCAATAAATAAAGCTTTTGGTATTCCATCCGTGTTTATTTTACTGACGTTTCAAACGCACTATTATCTTCAGAGTTGTACTCATTCGAAGACCTGTTATTGTGGTACATTTTTTTTTTTACATTGTAATAGTTTTATATTTCAATATTTAACAATTAAATGTTGTTACAAATTAATTTAAATTCAAATTTATATTAACCGCCTGTTCTTACTATTATTGGTTTCGTTCTATTATTATTATGATAATAATAAGATATTCCACATTTAACAAAGATATTTCAAACCTTGTCTGTTCAGTTTGTTATCGTGTAATTTTATTTCTACTACTTCTTTTAATAACCTTTTATATTGATGAGTGGACCTACATATCACCTACATTTTCAAACAAAATTTTCTTACATTGCATGCTGCACTAATGCTGATTTCTCTGGTTGATTTAAGCGTTTTGCTCCTCACATCTAATCAATGTAGAGGAAAATAAGGGAATGGCGGTCACCTAAGCAAAAATCGTTATAATATAGCTTATAATGCACGAAAAGTTTCCGCGATAAGTCGATCCTATAGGTAATTTTGTCTAGTTTCTTGTGACGAATTTCAAAATACATCTCTTATTTCATTGTCAAGCTAAAAACGAAAATATGAACATACTCAGTTGACCGTTATTTCCCACATGGTTGGGTAATGGCAGCCAGGGATTTCTCCACGCTTTACATATGGAAAAAGAACTTCAACACCATTAAGATTTCAAATTTATTCATTAACTTTAGAATAGTTGGATATCTACAGGGACAGATAATAAACCGCAGTTTCGTGTAAAGAAGATTTAAAAACTACTTATTCAATGAATTACATATATTTTTCGTCAACACCTTAATATATTTGAAATATAAATCTATTGGTATTGGCAAAAAATCATCAAATGAATATATACGACTGGATCCAGTGAAAGTTCCTTGTTCAACTTCATCATCTCTGGCCTCTGAGTTAGATTACACTTGAAGAGCTTTGTTTGAGGGTTGACTGTCAAGACTTATTTATTATCGTTTATTTTAATGTCGGGGAGCCCCGGTCACTAACTGCCATTACCCCATCCATTTGACCGGGGCTACCCAAAGCGCAAGTTTTGAGTAAAACACGGTCAAAACCAACATACAAACAAATGAATACATTAATTTATAGATTGCTTTAGAACTATATAAGCATAGTGTCTACCTGAAAAGTCACTTAATAAAAATATCAAATGGAATAGTACAGTGTCCAATATTTTGCCTAATATTACATCAAACGCAGCGAAAAAAACAACACGCTTTCATTTAATACCTATCACTCCTACAATGGCGTCGCTCTCAAAATTACTTTATCTGACAGCTGCCAGTAAGGCGCCATCATCTGACCGGGGTTACTTCCTGACCGGGGCTACCCCTCTCTCCCCTACGTTCCGTTTGTCCTATATATGTTAATTCCACATTCGCATGGGACTTAGGTGTCTAATCTTTCTTGATCTTTCACTCAGCTCAACATTTGTCTTATATTTTTAAAGGTGGCATGTGAATTGTTTTTTTTTTACTCAATGTTTTCTCCGTAAATGACTTACTGTAATCGAGATATTGTGAATAAAGTGTATGAATGCAAACTTCTATTTTTCTTTCAAAATTCTGTCTGAATAAAATAAACACGGATGGAATACCGAAAGCTTTATTTATTGAATTATAAACGTGTCCGTGAAAATTATGTGCAATACAAACAATTATATGTTTCTTTTCCTGTAAGAGGATGTGCCACACCTACGAAATTTCAGTTTTGTCATAATGCGTATTTTTGTGCTCCACTTTAATAGTCAACTACGGAAAAACTGATACCCGGAAAGAACTCCACCATCTGTTGTGGAAGCAAGGAACACCAGAAGTAATCGACGGGGAAAAGACTGATGCAGGATGAGCAAAAGTGCCCTCCTCTGGCATTGTAAAACATTAGCATATACAATTTTAATCCTGTTCACATCGGTATATGGGATCGGAACACATCCTGAGTCGTACCGATTCGGCAATCGAGGAGACAACCATCAAGAAGGTGGAACCCCTGACAATGAAAGGGATTCCACCGATATATGTGAGTGTATTAGGCGACGAGGTGAAGACTAGTGTGAGCTCTATAAAATAATGTGTACAAGAACTGATGCCACATGGATACTCTACATCTTAACTGGTTTGTAAAAGGAGAATCAACAACAGAAAATAATGGCACTGTTGTCACCAGGCAAAATAGACACTAAATGTTTTACATTATTGAAACACAGTGAGTGAAAAATGGATAAATCATTCTAATCATGAGAGTAAGAAACAACCATACGAATGACGACGATAAAAATCCCCTTCCCCCCAATCCTAAAAACACAACGATACAAACATAAGCAGAAAGGCAGTGATGACTGTATTTCGGTATCAACTCGGCAAAAAATAACTACATACTAAAAGATATCTCTTTCGCAAATTCATACTGATCATCTACTTGCTAGTTTCCTTTCCAAACAAAGGAGCCCACAGGCGGTTCTTAAGAGCGCAGGTTGTGCACATGAGACTTTTGGGAGGAGGGGAGAAAATATTAATTGAAAATAGCAAAAATATACAATTATTACAAAAACTGGAATTTCCGAAATTGAATAAAATTTAGCCTGATAAGCAAGTTATCTTAGTTTTGTCCAACCACCTCCGGCCTCCTCGATTATGTTTTTTTGGGGGGAGGGAGGGGGCGAAAATAGTGATTTGAGGGAATTGGATTGCACCCCTGTTTCCAAATGTACGAAAGTAAGTTTGTACGGTAATGCACAATATCGAGATCACATGAACATAGGATTATCAAACATTCTCTTTTACCCGGACACCTCTTTTTCAGGCACTAAAATGGTCAAGACGCTTTTTAAAGGACAACGGGGAAATGTCCTATTTCTTGAGGGTGCACACAAATGCATCAACTTCAAGATTGGGGTAGGGGGTTAATAAAGCCTATAGTTTGAATGTAGGTTTAGGTATTAAGGTTGGGAAGAATACTAACACAAACATTTAGTCTAGATGAAAGATGTTATATACACAAATTTTAATTGAAAATTATACCGTAGACATTGACCTGAACACTGCATTAAAATTTCCGTAATCGGTAGCATAAAAGTTTAGTTTGAAACTTTCATGTTATGCCTTCAGAGATTTGTATGCAAAGATTTTTTCATTTTTTCATTTCATTTCAAGATACCATTAAGATTTTTTCTGTAGGATCTGAAACAAAATCTGTTATACAGTAATCTTACATCACCAGAAGCTGCCAATTATATATGTCAAAGTGTTTCACTCATATCACTCATTCAACTTCCCATCAGATTACTTCTGGTCTCCTTCCCTAAAATCATTATTCTGTGGAACATGCTTGACTGACGATGTGGCAACCATTTGAAAGACAATGAGATTCAAAGCAAATCCACATACCTGTTTAACATAAATGACATATACAAGCTCATTCATGTGCCGATGAAAGAAAAATATACAAGGCTTGTTAGATTAGGTTAGATTTTATTTTTAGTTTAGTGTATCTTTCAGCAGCGAGACTATATAAGACTTGAACCTACAGCTGAACGTGAAATCCGAATCACATGAGCTCCTGCCGGAAATCGAACCGGATCTCCCATGCCAAAGGTTGTACAAGGCTTGTCAAAAGATACAAACACATATGCGCATTAGGGGAAAAAGTATAACAAAGCTGACAACACTAGCAGTTACCTAAATCCTAGAATATTATGAGTGATTCGTCAGTGCTCTGATGTGTCTTGTGCGAGTTACACACGTTGAAAATGGTAGAGGCAATACCGAATCCGCTAGGTGTGAAGTGCAGCGCGATCAGGTTTTTGCAGTCCCAAGGAAAGTGTCCATCGGAGATCCATCAACAAATACTACCAATGTACGGGAACAATGAATATCGCAAAGTACTTTCGCAGAAGGTCAATGTGATATTCACGATGAAAAGATAAACTGCTTGTACATTTTCGATGGGATGTCCTTGAAAATCCGTTATACAGCCCTGACCTCGCATCCAATGACTACCTAAATAATCATGTTGATGGCAAATACTTTGACGACGATGATAAGGTCAGGGAAGAAGTCATAACATGGTTCTAGATATAGGTACTGGATTTTTACGATTCTGGAATAAGAAAATTTGTTTCGCGTTTCAACAATTGTTTGCACAATGATTTAACTTATGAAGAGCAACAGCCTCTGTACCAGTGTAGCTTCTTTCACGTCTAATACATTTTTTGTATACCTTAATTTGTATCTTAACTTTATTGAAGCACCCCTATACATAAACGATTATCGTATGACAAACTAGGATCAGGGTTACCATATGACAAAGTTTAAAAAGAAGACACTCGAAAAATCTCTTAATTGCATAGCGAAAATACATAATTTATGCAACTGAGCTTTTACACGTTACAAAAATTAAGGAAATATTACGTTCTTTCCCTTCGTCCTTACAGCAGATGTGTTTCCTTGAAAATTGAATATTACGATATTAAAAAGAAAATAAACTGACAATTATATTTACAAATACATACGTAAACTATATAAATATCGTCTGCTGGCTCCTATAATGATGTAACTATTATTGCCACTTTGAAGAAGTTGGTAATCATATTTACCACCTTACAAAATGCAACTCCTCAAACTCAATAACAGACTTACACGATTTCAAAGGTTTCGACGTATATAAAGATGTACTTTTACTTGAAAGGATTATAAACGAATCTCAAGGTAACTCAATTTCGCCAACAAATACCTCAGTACGTATGCCAGCTACCCATATATTTCTTACAAATATATAAACAAATGTTAGTGTTAATATTATTGCAATGCTATTTTATATATTACAAATCTTGAAGTTAAAGCAGTTGTCTCTACAACCTCAAAAAGAGAACATTTCCCCAGTTTCCTGAACATCAGTTCGCACCACGTCTCGGGCCCAAAAAAAGAGAACATGTCCGGTAAAGGACGCCGTCTGCTAACTCTACGTATAAGTAGAATATATAATCATTGTATCGCTTTTTATTAATAACTATTTGATATTCATTTATAACAACTATTTATTAATACTTTTTAAGGAACGTGCAATTTCTGAAGAAGATACTACAACAGGAGAATATTTGGAAACAATGACTGTTTCATAATATTCATTAAATACCTCTTTATGAACCTTACAAAGAGATGAAAATACAGAATTTTATGAAAGGTATTACAATGATCAAGATTAAAAGATACTTCTTAATGAGATCCTACAATTGCACTATTCACGAACTTCTACGTACCAACTCCAAAACCTTTTTGAACGTTACTTGTCAGTTCGTGTGCTTGCTTTATCGTCCGCACGAGTTTCTGAATAAGTTTTTCCACAACAATGCCTCTGGGTGAGAAACAATGCAAAGTCCACCGTTCTCCCTGAAGAGACGCTGCTCGTTTTCCAAATGGAGCTAGTAATGGATAACGCCGATAAATCTAGCTTCAAGCAGCAATTACGCGCAGCATTTAAATTGCGGCATTCTATGCTCAAAATGATCATAATCCACCTTCAAAGGAATTCTGTTCCCCTTCGCCAACAAGAGGAAAGACACTAAAGCATATGACTGAATTACAACCTTATAAATTCTTTGGTTGAATAACAAGATACCCCAGGCATTCTACTCAGACAGCTAACTAGAAATACAGTAATTATGATTTTACCATTGTGGAATTTTGGAGAAAAATATGTGCAAGACAGTTCATAGACTTCTGTATATGCGATCTGTAGTTTCGTTCTTTTCTTCACACAGCCAATTTTTGTTTGTTCACAAGTACACGTTAACGAAAATACTACGTCAATTTTCATTGCATTCATAAAATAATATACTATTTGTACACAATTTCATCTTTCGTTCTTTATGGAAACATTCTTTACCATTTTGAGGATTTATTATAGTCTTCTTTTTTTTAAGTCAGTGACCTATATCATTCATTATCTTTTGCAGCTTACTTCAAAACAGCATGTAGCAATTAGGTAGTGGCGCAGATTGAGGGTAAGAGGGGACTCTCACTGAGCAGCTATCCCTTCTGGCTCTTCGTTAAAGCAAAGATATGTCTTCTCTTTTCTCATTGAGCATATACGAAAAATAGATCCTGTATGTAACATGCAAAATGAAATACATGCTCGACAAAAAGGACATTCGAAAAAAAAAAAAAAAGAACAATGCAATTAAATCCTCCCTCACTATTATCACCCTAAAATAAATATTCTGGAGAGCTGAAAAAGCTCTCAGTTAAATGATTAATTCTACGAACAACCTTAACTTACTAAACATAGGAAGAGAAACTAATGAACATACTGGGGTGAAAATTTACAGTTTGCCATTATCAGCATCATGCCAGTATTAATAACATCGTCGAATGCCCTAGTACAGATAGCAGTAACGACGCCAGTTTTACTTTTGGGACGATACAAGCAGAGGGACGATATATTTTTTGAAGGCAACTATTCTTTTCTGTACCGGAAAGAATAATTCTAATTTATTTGATCTACACTAAAATATGTCTGGGATGAGGGAGGATTAGCCTCGGGGATGCCCCTTTCGCCCCCCTGTCTGGCGTTGTCACTGGCAGATAAGTACATTAGTTGAAATATCCGTTCTTCCCATGGGAAAAATAGGTTTATGAAAATATTTGGAACTGCATATTTGACCCACTTTTTGCCCATTACGACATGTATTTAAATCAAAATGCAACGAGAACTCAGCTTGACCCAAGTACCACGTTCAAAAATGCATTTTAAATGAGTCAAACACTTTCTCACTTGAGCTATTTTACGAATACAAAATGAAAAATTAAGATTTTTAAAAATACTTCCTTCCCTTCTGAAATCGGAACATTCAAAAACATTGGAGCACGTGATCACCTATTTGTGATGAGTTCATATACCCAGTTTCGTCTTCCTAAGATGAGAAGTTCGTAAAGTACTATATTTTTGGTGTACATTTTTAACCTCCCTCCCTCTTCAATCCACTCAAGATAAACATTTTAATCACGGCTCAAGAGCAGCGTTATGTTCAAAAATTTACTTCGAATTGTTCAGCCGTTTCCCTGTGATTATGAGACAGACAACACTGATTTGAGGGGAAAAATAATACAAGCTGCCCCATTCCTCTTTAAAAGCAGTCTTCGAAACCAATAGGACACGTTTCCTCTTATTTTTAATGAAGAGTTTACATACCGAGTTAGTCGCCGTAACTTTTGAGGTTCCTGAGACAATCTAATTTTAGCACAAATTTTGAACACCACCTCCTCCCCCTTAGGATATGCATTTTAATAAAAATAACACAATAAAAACCCAGTTCAAGGTAGACACTAAGAACGCTTAAAAATTCATTTCAGACGGTTTAGCCGTTTTCCCGTTATGATGTAACACACAACTTTTTTTTTTTTTTTTTTCATTTTTATAATATAAATTTATACAAGAACAACTACTACTAAAATTTCACTAAGCACAAGTTTTCAGTGCCACAAATAACTTGCACGCAGGAAAATAAGGTTCTTTGTATAATACCAAGATATAACGTATGCCATAGCTTCAATGAAAGAAAACAGCTACAATATAATAAAATGTAGAATAAAATAGGTGTCAAACAAGTAGATTAAGTTCTTTGTCACGAAGTTAAAATATTGAATTTCCCAGAATCGAACTGGTTTTTAAAAACTAAAATGAAAATAAAGATATATATTCTTACGGTAGCAGATTTCAGTATAATGGATCTAAACTAACTGCTTGAAAGAATAAATCTTATGAAAACTTGGTTTGCCAAGGTGTCTACATGCACTTTGTTTTCTGGTGTAAAATACGAGACATCCGTATCATTGGACCTCCACCGACAAACTTCACTCCTCCGCGTCATATCTAACTACCGTAGGATATAGTGTTTTCTCCCTTCTCATAGAAGATAGCCACTTTCCTCGTTGTTTCCTATAGGACAGAACACCGCTACGTTATGTACTTTGTCACTCTGTGCACTCCAGTCATTGGATTTGGACGGCATGAAATGGTCCAAATTTTCTGATTTTGAAGTTATTTCGATTGGAGTTTCACCATTGATCTCGGCTACCGCGAAAACTAAGAATTCGACACTAATATCGGTCATTTTCTACTACTTTTACATGTTCCGGTAAACGCCCCCCTGAGACCCACTGGTTCGAATTTTTTTGAAAAAAAAAACGCTTCGCCTTGGTTTGGGGCCTGGACCAAGATATCCGTGACCAAAATTTGGTAACTCTCGGTCAACCTGTCTGGTCCCCAGGCCGGACCCGGTAAACGCCCCCCTGAGACCCAATGGTTCGAAATTTAAAAAAAAAAAGAAAACGCTTCGTCTTGATCTGGAGCCTGGATCAAAGTACCCGTGACAAAATTTTTGTATCTCTGGCTCTACTCGTCTGATCCCCAGGAAGCACAAAGACAGACAGACAGAGAAACTCTTTATTTTATTTATATTAAATAGATTAGAAGATACAGGAAAGAAGAAAACGAAATATTCGAAATTTATGATGAAATAAGGTTGTCATCATAATATTTCTTTTAGAGTTAAAAATATATACATATGAGAACAAAGAACTACACTGCTGCAAATGCGCTTCAGTAGGAATTCACAGGTTTGATTCAAAGTTGTACATAAGGAGAAAGTGATTGTAAGTGGTACTGATCCAACCTGTTCCCATGGAACATTCTGAACATGTTGTATATAAAGGTAACCAAGAAAGTTCTGTGGCTTTTTCTGGACGTGTGCTCAATTGGCCCTCACACCGTGAATTGAATGCGAATGGAGATAAGGCGAAGGTCACTTGTTGGTGAGGATATATCCAACATTCTACCTGGTTGTGGCAGTTCAGTTACACTGTGAACGCGCGTAAGGACAGAGTGAACATGGGACCTCCGCAGAACGTCATAAGGGTGTGTATGCTGTACGAGATCAAACTGGGTCAAACACCGCTGCAGCTGGAAGGAAGAGTCATGTCAGACCTTTGGTAAGGGTGTCGCGACTACGCGGACAGTGCAGCGGTGGTTTAACAAGTTTAAGGTCGGTGACGAAACACTCGAAGACGCACCATGTGCCGAAAGACCAACACATGTACAAAATGAAGATCTTCAGCAAGCAACTGAGGCGAACAGTTGCCAGACATGTGAGGAACTAGGACTACAATTCACTGTGAGTGGGGAAACTATTCGGCAGCACCTCCATAAACTTGGGAATCACTACAAGTTGGGTCGATGGTTCCCACATGATTTGACTCCGAGCCAGAAGGCAACGCGAGCAGATACCTGTGTTGCTTTCCTGTCTTGCCTGAGGAAGGAGCCGTTTCTCGACAGGTGTTGACATGTGATGAGAAGTGGGTCCTGTATGAAGCTCCATGGCGCCGTTATCATTGGTTAGCATCCCATGAACCTATTCCAAAACAGTTGAAACCAGTACTGCATTAGAAGAAGGTCCTCCTGTGTTTGGTGGACCTCTCGCGGCATCGTGCATCGGGAAATGCTATCAGCTGTTCAGGGCATCAATGCAACTGTGTACTGTCAGCAGTTGAGCCATGTTCAACAAAAAGCTCAAAACTCTGGAGCCAGCACTTCTGAATTGCAAAGGCGTCCTCCTCTTACAGGACAATGTTAAGCCCCACGTAGTTATAATGATCCGAGACACCATTCTACGCCTTGGATGGGAAACATTATTGCATTCGCCACACTTCCCCGACATTGCACCGTCCAATTATCACCCGTTCCATCCCTTGGACAACCCTTAGAGGACGCCAGTTCAAATCCCTAGTAGAGGTACAAAATGCACTTGATACCTTCTTCGTTTCACGGCCTACCAAGTTCTACCGCGATGGAATCCATGGCCTTCCAGAACGTTCACAAAAGGTCGGCGATGCTGACAGGGACTATTTTTGATCTTCCAAGTACATCTTAGGTGACATATCGATGTTCGGTGGGTGAAAAAGCGACAGTACATTCTTGGTTACCTTTATAGATTGTTCAAAACATAGCACTCGCCTTAATAGCATAAGTAACTACTTCAAGTAACCACGCACGCAATAGTTCAGATGTGTAGCTGGTCGTTACATACTGATGCTGTATGTCTGTCTGAGAAATAGTCATTGCCGAAGCCCAATTGGAAGTCAAGTGCAGTTCCATCATGTCCAACAGTGCTCGGTAAGGCTTAGATCCGGAGACCTAGCAGGTCAGGAAAAAAGGAGTGTTCCGGTGGAGGGTGATGAGTTCACTTGGCGGTATGGGAATGCGCGTTGTGCTAATGAAGATAAGTGTCCAGAAAGCTCTGAGAATAGTATTAACAAGAGTAGTGAGCTCCCTAAAGGAAAGCGGACAAGTAGGTTATTTTACCGCCCCCTTTCTTACTAATTACCAAAAAAGACTAGTGTGCAGTCTACACGATAAATGGGAACACGCTTTTTATACTTCTCACCTGCAAGTTTACATACGAGAACATTACTGTCACTATGTTTTAAACAAAAACTATTCTCATCACTGAATACCACAATCTTCCATTTGCCTTGTCACTATAGTTTCTCCCAATACCACCAAAGACGTTCTTGGCGAGGAGCAGCTGTCAAGAGTGACGGTGCGAAAGGAACACAAGTGGATCAATCTTCAACAATTGATCGTGTAATGTTCGTACGATCACGTGGAAACCAAAGTAGCTCTTATTGAACTGCTGGTAGTCTTGTCAGTTACGAAAACCCAAATATTACTTCTTTCCAGGTGCACGTCGGGTGTGAGAACCCTCTGTCTCCGATCGTGTACACCATCAATGGAGCACTGAGATGTCATGGCCTATGGTAGCGGAAGTTCAATGGAATGTTTACCCGTCTTCTCACAGTCTCAATACAGCTACGCTCGAAGACAGTTATACAATAAGCGTTCACTGGGTCGTTCTAGGATTGCAAACACAGAATGTGATTACACTTAACTACGCTCCCTTGTCCGAGAACTAGCACATGCCCTCTATTAGACATTACGATCAGCCGGCTGTTTATGGTGGCTGATGCACATATTTCGCTCGAATGGAGAGATGTATACGGGAGTGAAGTAAAATGCGTTTCTATCATTATTTTACTTTCACGTCGCACGCGGCAAAAATTGAAGTTCGAATATTAAAGAGATTCTCTGGATGATGAAAAGGAAGTTGAAGAGTTTAATTTGGGAGGAGGCATACCACGAAGATGCGATTAGTTTCCATTGGGTAAAATATGTGAAAGTGATTTAGACAAAGAGAAGAAAGGAAGTCTATGTAGGGTTCGTTCATTTAGAAGGACTTTAATTGCTATACTTTAGTAATTTGAATGAAGATACTAAAGAAGCTTGGCAGAAAAGATCAAAGGTTCGTAAGAAACTTACATCAAAGTTGGAATACAAGAAATAATATAAGATAGAGAAATAGAAAGAGGTATTTGAGAAAAATATTGCTTCCCAGTACCATCATTTAGTATCTAGAACAGTAGCAAAGAAGAGTATTATTAGAGAACACGTTAATTATAGGAGGTAGAAGGACTAATATAATTAATCTCAGATGAAGTGGTTGCTACTGCTAAATCTGAATCAAAACATGAGGAAAGGTTCTGAAAGATATAAGAAATGAAAATAAATATGGAAAAGAAAAACAGTAGTGGCTAGATGACAAGCTGCGGTAAACGTTTGAGCAAAGCAGAAGAATATGTAACTATAGTTCAATATCCAGGTAGTAGTATTAACAAACATATAAAATATGAACTTTAAATAGAAGCAAAGAAAAAATGGTAAAAAAAAAAAAAAACACATCGTGATAATTATGATACGAAGCATACCATGTGAGTTACTGAATGAAGAGTTACAGAAAGGACTCCGGTGAATTGCTCGAAGCAGAAACGTGGCATTGCGAGAAGACAAAAACAATACTTGAGTTTTCGAAATTTGTACTTGGAGATGAACTTGGAACAGAGAACCAATGAGGGGCACTGGGAATAATGGGTTAAAAGAATAAACTGGAAGTAATTAAAAAGATATTAAGACAATGTCAGAGAATAAAGTATATTTCGAGTGACGTGTATAAGATATAGTAGAACGAAAACAAGGGAGGTAGAGAAAGATTAAATTAATTAAGTGTAATTTCTGTTAAGGTAAAGAAGTTACGTAAGAACCATATTGTATGTAAACTTCAAATTGTAGCAAGAAGCCTACCAGTAAGGGGAAAAAATTACGGTGAATTGTATTGGTAGAAGTAGAGGGAAGATCCCGTTAGCACATAATGCAAGTAGATTTTGATTTATTTATAATTTTGACGTAAATTTAGTTTAGGTCTACTAGCATTGTAGCAGTCCAATTTTATCATGCCAGAGACGCCCATAGAGCTGAAATTTCTTAATATACGTGTCATAATTGGAAAGGTGTCACATTATATTTTTGGTTGAATTTTTACTACACAATAGATGTAATAAGTTGATGATGATTATTATTATTAGACCTACTATTATTATTCACATTTTTAAAGTTATTTTTTTAAAAACATTTCTGATAATTTGTCTTAATTTAATCCAGGTCGAAGTGATACTGCGAAACTAAAAGAAAAAAATATATTTCAAATTCAAACAGTATCATGCGAATGTCTGAATTTTCTTAAAATAATTTTATATGCTCTAAATTCTATATGAACCGTACTTAAATGACATGACATTTCACAAAATCGTTTCAATTACATAAATGCAACTGTAATTACAGACAAAAGCGCTCTAAGAGAAACAGCAAAATAAAACAACTACTAACTCCAATACAGAAGGCGAACTTTCGAAAAATATCATTCACCGTGAAGAAAACAGTGGAAGATTACATCCCAGCTTTTGAAGGCTGATGAATTGTTTTATGATAGCTATTACCGTCTCTCTCCCTTTCTTTAGAGTTTACATCTCCCTCTGCTGCCAGCAACTATTAATTTCCGGGTCTTAATCTACATCCTTCATCTCGAAAGCATCGCTGAATATGACAGGTATTTACGCGTGTCAAGTTAGACCAACCACCAACACCAAAACGACCGGAACATATCTCAGAATTATGGGCTATTTATGGGCTAATTAGTTGCTCTAATCCCAATTTTTGGGCTCCTACTGTTTAGCGGGAAATCGGATTCAAAGTGGGCGAGTCCAGCTTGATATCAAGCTAGAACCCCCCATATGGTTAGAATGGTCCGATCAAAAAAATTCAAACGCCAGAATTATGGGCTATTTATGGGCTAATTAGTTGCTCTAATCCCAATTTTTGGGCTCCTACTGTTTAGCGGGAAATCGGATTCAAAGTGGGCGAGTCCAGCTTGATATCAAGCTAGAACCCCCCATATGGTTAGAATGGTCCGATCGAAAAAATTCAAACGCCAGAATTATGGGCTATTTATGGGCTAATTAGTTGCTCTAATCCCAATTTTTGGGCTCCTACTGTTTAGCGGGAAATCGGATTCAAAGTGGGCGAGTCCAGCTTGATATCAAGCTAGAACCCCCCATATGGTTAGAATGGTCCGATCGAAAAAATTCAAACGCCAGAATTATGGGCTATTTATGGGCTAATTAGTTGCTCTAATCCCAATTTTTGGGCTCCTACTGTTTAGCGGGAAATCGGATTCAAAGTGGGCGAGTCCAGCTTGATATCAAGCTAGAACCTCCCATACGATTACGGTTAGAATGGTCCGATCGAAAAAATTCAAAAGCCAGAATTATGGGCTAATTATGGGCTAATTAGTTGCTCTAATCCCAATTTTTGGGCTCCTACTGTTTAGCGGGAAATCGGATTCAAAGTGGGCGAGTCCAGCTTGACATCAAGCTAGAACCCCCCATATGGTTAGAATGGTCCGATCGAAAAAAATCAAAAGCCAGAATTATGGGCTAATTATGGGCTAATTAGTTGCTCTAATCCCAATTTTTGGGCTCCTACTGTTTAGCGGGAAATCGGAATCAAAGTGGGCGAGTCCAGCTTGATATCAAGCTAGAACCCCCCATATGGTTAGAATGGTCCGATCGAAAAAATTCAAACGCCAGAATTATGGGCTATTTATGGGCTAATTAGTTGCTCTAATCCCAATTTTTGGGCTCCTACTGTTTATCGGGAAATTGGATTCAAAGTGGGCGAGTCCAGCTTGATATCAAGCTAGAACCCCCCATATGGTTAGAATGGTCCGATCGAAAAAATTCAAACGCCAGAATTATGGGCTATTTATGGGCTAATTAGTTGCTCTAATCCCAATTTTTGGGCTCCTACTGTTTAGCGGGAAATCGGATTCAAAGTGGGCGAGTCCAGCTTGATATCAAGCTAGAACCTCCCATACGATTACGGTTAGAATGGTCCGATCGAAAAAATTCAAACGCCAGAATTATGGGCCATTTATGGGGTAATTAGTTGCTTTAATCCCAATTTTTGGGCTCCTACTGTTTAGCGGGAAATCAGATTCAAAATGGACAAGTCTAGCTTGATATCAAGCTAGAACCTCCCATACGATTACGGTTAGAATGGTTCGATCGAAAAAATTCAAACGCCAGAATTATGGGCTATTTATAGACTACTTTTTACTTTAATCCCAATTTTTGGGCTCTTATTGTTTAGTAGGAAATCGGATTTAAATTGGGCGAGTCTAACTTGATATCAAGCTAGAAGACCCAATATGCTTACGGTTAAAATGGCCCGACCGAAAAAATTCAAACGCCAGAATTATGGCCTATTTATAGACTACTTATTTACTTTAATCCCAATTTTTGGGCTCCTATTGTTTAGTAGGAAATCGGATTGAAAATGGGCGAGTCTAACTTGATATGAAACTAGAAGACCCAATATGGTTACGGTTAGAATGGTCCGATCAAAAAAATTCAAACGCCATAATTATGGGCTATTAATGGGCTAATTAGTTGCTTTAATCCCAATTTTTAGGCTCCTACTCTTTAGCGGGAAAATCGGATTCAAAATGGGCAAGTCTAATTTGATATCAAGCCAGAACCCCCATGTAGTTAGGGTTAGAATGGTCCGATCGAAAAAATTCAAACGCCAGAATTATGGGCTATTTATGGGTTAATGTGTTGCTGTTATTCTATTTCTTGGATCCTAATGTTTAGCGGGAAATCGAAAACAAAACAGGCGAGTCTAGCTTGACATCAAGCTAGAACCTCCGATTCGGTAACAATGGTCCGATCCAAAAAACTCAAACGCCGGAATTATGTGCTATTTTTGGGTTAAGTGGTGCTCTAATTCCGAGTTTGGGGCTGCTACAGTTTAGCAGGAGTTCTTCATCAAATTGTGGGATTTGGCTTAACTTCTAGCTATAAACCTAGTGCTATAAATAATCAAATAATTAAAATGCCGGAATTATGGTTTATTTGTTTTCTAATTAGTTCCTCTAATATCGATTTTAGTTCTTCTATCGTTCGCAAGAAATCTCATGCAAGATTGGTATTGATTTCTAGATAACGTGGGATGATAGTTGCAAAGTTGCAGTGAGAAAACGTCGATAACTATTAACTGAAAATTGATTTTTTTTTGCATTCTCCGCGAATGCAAATATATATCTCTACTAGTAAATTTATGAAATGTCTTTTCACGTTTATATGTTCAGTATGTTTGGAAGCAAGTAGTGAATATATAGAATTTATATGGTGAAATATCATATTGTTTTTTAAAATATTTTTTTAGTTTATAGGAAATGCCTTTTCATCGTTGCTGGGGCCCGCAATGGCACAGCGGTAGAATGCCGATAAAACCCAAGTACATGGTGTTTGTCAACCACAAAGATCAATTGGCGCGATCTGGGATCGAACCAGGAATCACACGCACAAGAGGTAAACGCTCTTCCACTATGCCACTGCGGCCCCCAGCAACGGCAAAGAGGCATTTCCTTAGAAAAAAAAAATGATTTAAAAAATAATGATATTTCACTATATAAAAAATTCTATATATACACTATTTACTTCAAAACATAATGAACATAAACACGTGAAAAAAGAATTAATGGATTTACTAATAGAGATATAGATGTACATTTGCGGAGAGTGCAAATAAATCAATTTTCAGTTAATAAACATTGATGTTTTCTCACTGCAACTTTGAAAGTATCATCCCAACTTATCTAAAAATCAATACCAACCTTGCTTGAGATTTCTTGCTAAGATAGAAGAAAAAACTCGAAATTAGAGCAACAATTTAGCAATACAAATTACCCATAATTCCGACGTTTTAATTCTTTTGATCGGAGTGTTATAGCCCAAGGTTTATAGCAAGAAGTTAAGCCAAATCTCACAATTTGATAAGGAATTCCTGCTAAAATGTAGCAAACCCAAACTCGGAATTACAGTATCAATTAGAACATAAATAGCACATATTTCTGACGTTTGATTTTCTTCTATTCGAGATGTCTAACCTTATGGAGAGTTTTTACTTGATGTCAAACTAGACTCGCAGAATTTGATTCCGATCAAAAGTTGGGATTAGAACAACTAATTAGCCCATAAATAGCCGATAATTCTGAAGTTTGAATTTTTTCGATTGGACCATTTTAACCGTATTGGGGATTCTAGCTTGATATCAAGTTGGGCTCTCCCATTTTGAATCCGATTTCCCGCTAAACAGTACGAGCCCAAAAACTGGAATCAGAACAACTAATTAGCCCATAAACAGTCTTAATTCTGGCGTTTGAATTTTTTCGATCGAACCATTCTAACCGTAACCATATTGGGGGATCTAGCTTGATATCAAGTTAGACTCGGCCATTTTAAATCCGATTTCCCACTAAACAATAGGAGCCCAAAAATTGGGATTAGAGCAAATAAGTAGACCATAAACAGACCATAATTCTGGAGTTTGAATTTTTTCGATCGGACCATTCTAACCGTAACCGTATGGGAGGTTCTAGCTTGATATCAATCTAGACTTGTCCATTTTGAATCTGATTTCCCGCTAAACAGTAGAAGCCCAAAAATTGGGATTAAAGCAACTAATTATCCCATAAATGGCCCATAATTCTGGCGTTTGAATTTTTTCGATCGGACCATTCTAACCGTAACCGTATGGGACGTTCTAGCTTGATATCAAGCTAGACTCGCCCATTTTGAATCCGATTTCCCGCTAAACAGTAGGGGCCCAAAAATTGGAATTAGAGCAACTAATTAGCCCATAAATAGCCCATAATTCTGGCGTTTGAATTTTTTCGATCGGACCATTCTAACCATATGGGGGGTTCTAGCTTGATATCAAGCTGGACTCGCCCACTTTGAATCCGATTTCCCGCTAAACAGTAGGAGCCCAAAAATTGGGATTAGAGCAACTAATTAGCCCATAAATAACCCATAATTCTGGCGTTTGAATTTTTTCGATCGGACCATTCTAACCATATGGGGGGTTCTAGCTTGATGTCAAGCTGGACTCGCCCACTTTGAATCCGATTTCCCGCTAAACAGTAGGAGCCCAAAAATTGGGATTAGAGCAACTAATTAGCCCATTAATAGCCCATAATTCTGGCTTTTGAATTTTTTCGATCGGACCATTCTAACCATATGGGGGGTTCTAGCTTGATATCAAGCTGGACTCGCCCACTTTGAATCCGATTTCCCGCTAAACAGTAGGAGCCCAAAAATTGGGATTAGAGCAACTAATTAGCCCATAATTCTAGCGTTTGAATTTTTTCGATCGGACCATTCTAACCATATGGGGGGGTTCTAGCTCGATATCAAGCTGGACTCGCCCACTTTGAATCTGATTTCCCCCTAAACAGTAGGAGCCCAAAAATTGGGATTAGAGCAACTAATTAGCCCATAATTAGCCCATAATTCTGGCTTTTGAATTTTTTCGATCGGACCATTCTAACCATATGGGGGGTTCTAGCTTGATATCAAGCTGGACTCGCCCACTTTGAATCCGATTTCCCGCTAAACAGTAGGAGCCCAAAAATTGGGATTAGAGCAACTAATTAGCCCATAAATAGCCAATAATTCTGGCGTTTGATTTTTTTTCGATCGGACCATTCTAACCATATGGGGGGTTCTAGCTTGATATCAAGCTGGACTCGCCCACTTTGAATCCGATTTCCCGCTAAACAGTAGGAGCCCAAAAATTGGGATTAGAGCAACTAATTAGCCCATAAATAGCCCATAATTCTGGCGTTTGAATTTTTTCGATCGGACCATTCTAACCATATGGGGGGTTCTAGCTTGATATCAAGCTGGACTCGCCCACTTTGAATCCGATTTCCCGCTAAACAGTAGGAGCCCAAAAATTGGGATTAGAGCAACTAATTAGCCCATAAATAGCCCATAATTCTGGCGTTTGAATTTTTTCGATCGGACCATTCTAACCATATGGGGGGTTCTAGCTTGATATCAAGCTGGACTCGCCCACTTTGAATCCGATTTCCCGCTAAACAGTAGGAGCCCAAAAATTGGGATTAGAGCAACTAATTAGCCCATAAATAGCCCATAATTCTGGCGTTTGAATTTTTTCGATCGGACCATTCTAACCATATGGGGGGTTCTAGCTTGATATCAAGCTGGACTCGCCCACTTTGAATCCGATTTCCCGCTAAACAGTAGGAGCCCAAAAATTGGGATTAGAGCAACTAATTAGCCCATAAATAGCCCATAATTCTGAGATATGTTCCGGTCGTTTTGGTGTTGGTGGTTGGTCTAACTTGACACGCGTCAGGTATTTGGCGTTGCAAACACTTCTGTGCAGTCAATAAATTCCAAGTATTGTTATTGTACTAACGCTGTTTCGGGTAAAATAGCTCTCGCAATGTCAACGGTTGGATAACAAAATTTAATTTACGATTCGTGGTATAAACAGTGAAATCCAAATCTGCACGTTACGAGTTCGATTCGAAACTCCCTAACCGTTAACATTAATAAGCACATTCAGTTTTACAAACTATCCGCGTTTCTTGAAATATAAATCGAGTACTGTTTTAGGAAAAGAAAAGTATCAGTTTTACGAATAACTCTATTGAACAACCAATAAAATATTTGAATTGTATTGCATTTAAATTTGGTTTAGCAGACATTAACATGATGATAGTATGCATCAAGCAACATATTGTTGTAACACTGAACCACCTATATCTAAAATTTATTTACCTATAATCGTTACAAGATTTTCACAAAAATGCTGCTAAATTTCGAAACGCAACAAAATAAACTTAGAAAGACAAATCAAGATAGAAGTAGAACAAACTTTTTTTTTTTTTTACTTCAAAAGAATGACATAAAGAATACCCACAGGGAAACTAACGCAGCAGAGTATTAACGTAATTCGAATTAAGTATGGGCAGACTAGCATAAGTAAATACACAAATAATGATGATTTTTAAAAATGAGCTGAAATACAATGCTCAATGTGGGAGAGAAAAACGTTTCTATTTATTTTTATTATTATTATTATTATTATTATTATTATTATTATTATTATTATTATTATTATTATTATTGACAAATAGCATTCCCAGGATTTTTGAGAAGACACGTAAAGACACCAGAATTAATTCATGTTTTCTAACTTGTTTTTAACATTTATCCAAACCCTTCTTTTTACCGCCACGCCGGTATCATGTTAACCTTAACATATCTAACTGACACGTTTTACGCATTAAAATACTATTTACATGTCCCGTATATCAGTCAAGTGAATCATTTAACTGTACCATTGTCTAATTTTCGATTTTTAATAAATACTTTGTTCATAATATAGATTGGATTGGATTTGACTAAAGCGTCCCTTTCGGCAGAGAGCTATCATGAAACGTAAACCCATAGCTAAACGTTGGACCCGAACCACATGAGCTCCCGCCAGGATTGTATAATATGGTATGTAGGTAGCTTTCTAAAAGTATTGGAGAGATTTGATAAACGCCTTCGGGTCTCATTCTAAACGAAGAGAAAATTCTAACCTATATCCTTCACGAGAAAGCGGGCCATAGAAAGAGCCTCAATTATTATTATTATTATTATTATTATTATTATTATTATTATTATTATTATTCGGAAATTTCGATTATAAAATATTTCAAATACGAACAACTGCAAACATTCTTTCTTTCAAGTGCTGTGGAAACAACTACATAAAAGATAAAATAAAGTCAGCCGAGATAAGACACCGACATGCAGAAGATACAAACTGAAACGCCAGCTCTCAACCGACATTTGAGCGCAAAAGATTAATGGTATTGAATACCCGCGCCATCTTTGACTTTTTTATTTTTCTATTTTTCTTCAATTAATTGTAACTTTAATAGTTTCTTTTTATTGATTTCTTCTTCAAATCTACATTAAATGTCCCTTACTTCGTGAAAATTCAATTGTTATAAAGTTTTAATATTTAATAATCAAACATAATTTAAGCAGTACAGTATGTTGATACAAACTGTTCCATAAATTTAGAAGGTGATTCTAATATCAAATGAAAGGAAGAAAAAAATTCTAATACATATGGGCAATAAAACGCAGTCAATTAGTACTTACACGTATATCCCCGTACTCAACTTACTTAACACAATTTGTTACGCAGATACCGTTGGATTGTGAAACATGGATATTTCGATAAAGCCCACACTAGTTCCTGTGTAATTTCTTGAACCGGTTTTGAGAGTTCCATAATTTTACAGCCAGGGCATTCCACACTTTATATATATATATATATATATATATATATGACAAATTAATTTTGGAAAACCAAGGGACAATAAGCTAGATTTGAAGAAGGAATGACTAAAACAACGTCAATTAAAATCTCAATTAATTTCAAAGAAAAAACAATTACCCATATAAATAAAATAAAGAGAGCGTAAGTACTTAACAACTGTTAAACAATGCCGAAAAATTTTCCCTTGCCGGGGAGAATTACGGCAGGGATCAGATACACACGTGTTCTGTTCTATAAGCGAACACATACACAACTAACTATAATATTAAGATTATAAATATACTTGGTTTACGTTGATGATAATGTAATAAAGAAGCATTAACATCAACTGCGGAACGAACAAAGGGCTGAATTGGATAAGCTAAAGAACACAGTAAGAGACCAGAAAAACATCAATGTGTTATATTTTTTAAACAATGACTTAACAAGTTTTCAAATATTAAACGTTTTGTAAGATACTTACCGACGCGCGACTGCGTTGATAACGATCAATCACCAGAATATCATGCATCAGTTAAAGAGTATGTGAAACGGAAACACACAGGACACACTGACACAGGAAGTCATTAAATCACATCACTCACTGGTAACATTCTATATATTACTTGTTGACCACAGTGTACAAAGAATGGAAAATAATCAGAATAAGTATCACCGTTCTGTTCTTCGTTTTGTTTTATTCATCAGTGTCACATTACTTTACCCATCACGTTTAGCACGAGAACTTTTAGATAATGCATCAACCTTTCTACCGTAAGAAATCTGAAATGCAAATTTCTTCTTTGAGGACGTTCATCATTGTGCTGTATCTTGAATCACAGACTAACTAGCCAGTATTTCAGAGTGAAACAACACAAGCGAATCGATCGAAATCTAAGTAAAATGAGTTTACTCTAACACGTTAATAAAATGTAATTACTGAAAGTGAGACTGAAGAAAGAAAAACAGTACCATACTGTGGCAAGAAGGATATCCTGACTCGCATGGTTGACTTTTTAAGTATTCGGGAAAAGTAATAATTTCAGAAGAACTTCCGCTTACTAGATTATTTAATCAAAATCTATTATTTGAGGAAAAGCGGAAAAAGGATGTAAGGGAAAGTTTATTCGTGCTTATAAACTTATTTACACGTCTCAGTGGCGAAAGAAGGCGTATTACATCAAAACAATCATGTTCTTAACTTCATATCTTGCTAACTTCATTTTCTTCTCTTTCTTTCTTCATAAATTTTCACAACTAGGAAAAACCAGGGCAATCTGAAGAGTAAATTCCTAGTTGCTAGCAAACAGAATATATAACTATAACGTTTTCAACGTAAACATGTATCAATAATCTTATACATGCTTATAATAATAATAATAATAATAATAATAATAATAATAATAATAATAATAATAATAATAATAATAATAATAATAATAATAATAATAATAATAATAATAATAACTCAAATTCCATGTATAAAGAAGATAAAACCGTAGATAGGTCAAAACTCAAGTTGACTACACAATCAACTACTCGTGTGGTTCTGAAACAGTAAATTATTCAATGGTATTGTTAAAACTCAAATAATCTACTGACAAAATTAATTATGATGTTTCTTAAGTAAAATTTTCTAATGTAGAAAATGTATCTTAGTTGGCCACCGTTGGTTCCAAGAAAATTGTCCCATTCCTATCGGTGATCAAATCTCGGAAGAAGAAAATTATATACGTATTTGTACGAGTATAATCATGGTTCCATATATGTAATAACCAAAAGGGCGAAATTTCGGAAGCATTCAACTTAACATGCTTTGCAATAACTTTAATTAGTCATTACTTAACATTAGTCAATTAGTATTAGTCATTATAACTTTAATTAGCTATTATTAATATATATCGTGATATACCTTGAAAATATCTTCAGATGTATTCATAAACTGAACATCTTCGACGAGGAACACTTTTCCATTAGCGTCATTGAAATCGAATGAGGTAGCACGTAATAATGAATACGATCGGCATAGTTCGGTCTAATAATACGAACAATAAAATATATTTCTATAATTCATGACAAACTAATTGCTGAAATCACACACAGAATATAAAGTACATGAAATGAAAATATTTTACATACTGTGTACATCACAGAACCAATGCACTTTATATTTTAGTAAGATTGGAAATTCCGAGAACACTGTATTTCCGACTTTTTATATACTCATTTTACTTTTTAAAGGAAATTTATTTTATATGCTACTGTACAACGTTTGTCGAAAAGGGCTCTTTTATATAGGTCAAAATAGTAAAGAAGCCAGGGTTACTGGCACAAACAAAGAGCACGTCTACCCACGTTACTTTCCAGCGAGTTTGGAAGGCAGGGTGACTCAGTGGTAGAGCGCTTACCACTGATATGTGGGGTCTCTGGTTTGATTCCCGACCAAGTAAGTTTGCGGTGAACAACATTGTGTCCGTTGGTTTTCTCGAGATATCCCTTTCCTCCCCCATTTTCATTCTACTGATTCTTCTACCATTATTCACTTGCCTTAATCATCCGTCACCCTTACCCTAAACCATGTATAATCGTGGAATGTTAAACTGAAATATATTGCTTTTCAGTGATTTTCAATCTTCTCAAGGTTTCCAACTCTATTTCTTTTATATTCTTAATTTACACCTAAACATATATTTTAAGAATGATTTCACTTCCGTCCCTTTACTAAAATATTTTATTTCAAATTTAAATATTCTAGAGAAAAAATATCTAAATAAAACACAGAACCCAATTAACTTAATTACGATTCAAGAATACCAAGGGTAGAATTGTCAGTTATAATTTATAATTCAAATTTTTGTTAACATTGCGCACACAATATGAATTACAAATACACGATTACACAATGTTTTAGTTGGAAAGTTAGGTGTTTACACTTGTTTATTTTCAAAATAAAAATAACTGTTGGTATAAACACTCCTTCCATTTGTTGTATTTTCTCGATTGGTTGGTTAATTTGGAGTTTAGTGTCCTTTTCAGTACCGATACTATTTAAGACATGGACTTACAAATTAACATGGGATCTGAACAACATGAGCTTCTGCTGGGAATCGAACACGGGTCTATCGTGCCGAAAGCACATCCACTAACCATAGGGCCAAAAGAGCTCCAAATTTTCTCGGTTTTAAGATTTGGGGCATGAATATTCTTTAAGCTTAGATGACAGGTACCATAAAGTACGAATTTGATTTGAACTACACATACCTATGGAAGCCTAACGAAATATAACGGATACGAAGGATCTAAGTGACATCTGTTATGTAATAATAATGAAGAGTATTTTCTTTTAAAAAATCAAACTGGACTGGAGAAACTTTGATGGCAAAAACTACACATCCTGCAGACATTAATAAGGGAAATTTCATTCCTGTAGTATATAAATATTGGGAATTCCCATCCTAGACACCTGAATGAAACCGAGATTTTACTATTATCACATATTCCTTTCAACCATTCAACATAAAATCAGGAACCTGATATATGATGCTTTTTCATACACAGAAGGACTTTGATCTCATAAAGCCTCGGAGAAGAAAAACTGATATTCAAACAAATCAAAGAACATCTCTCATTTGTGGGAATTTCGCAATCTATACCGAAGTGGAAGAGAGGTTCAATTACCGAAAATGACAAATGTAAAAAGGGAATAAAGTATTTTTAAAGAAGAAAAAAAAACTAGATGTAAAGACATGAAATTTGCTGTATGTTTCGGTATTTTAATGTAATATTTGTATGTTAAAGGTGTCCAGCTAGTTTATGCTGTATGGACTTATTAGGTCTATACAGCGGCCTTACCAACACGAAGACAACACTAGACTATACATAGCAAATGTCTTATTCCATATTGCTTTTTATCTGCTTTTACCACTGACTACATAATCTAGCTCATTTTCTGGGAAACCTTTGTTGATGTGAACCATCTGGAAGGAAGAGAAGAAAAGAATCTTCTCTCAGTGTTTTATATTCCTTCCAAAATCCGAAATAGAACGCCCATAGAATTTGGTCGGCTGTTTCTCAATTTACATTCTTTCTCCATATCGGAAATTTTGCATGCGATTTTTTATCTATCATTCACAAAAAGAGACTAGATTTAACTCACATATCTTTATTGCAATGGAAATTATCATATATTATATATGCAATCAGTGGTGGACTAGCCTGATGGACAACTGGGCAAATGTTCGGTGCACCTTTCCCCTTATGCCCCTTTGCTCTCAGGGGATTATAACGAAAACAAAATGAATAAATTTCACTCAAATATTTTCGTTATTTTTCTGTAATAATACACAAACCAATTCGTGTATTTTCTGACTCTTCGTTGGTAATAACGTTTCAAGGCACATATAGGGTTAGCTAACATGAAGTTCCAGCTCTATTGGCAGAATGACGCGGTTATCTTCTGTAATCACATATTATTAACCCTATAGTTGGAAGGCATTGATAAATTCCCATAGAAATGTTTTGGTTTATTTTCATGATTAAAACACGTCTTCGTGACCGTTTTTTTTTTTAATTTTTAAGGTATGATATTTTTGTATTTTGGATAAAAAGTAAAGGACATTTATTTCCAAGCACTACTGCCCTAAAATAGCTTATCATGTGTTGCTACTAACGAACACTGCCCATAATACGGTCAATAGTAGTAATTTGGAATATTTCTCAGAAGTAATTAGCAGCAACTTCGTTGAAATAAATCCTACAGACCAAGAAACCACAAATAAAACTAACTTTGGCGGAACACGGGAAATAAAAGTTTCTGTAGAACTAACTTTGACTGTCTCATGTTGCCGAAAATTAAACTATCTAAATAAGTCATCCGTAAATGATGTATAGGAATATTATATGAAAGAAGTAATGCCAATTAAATGATCACTGAAGTTATAATTTGTGCGTATAAGAGAATAGAAAGCGATATAGCTTGTAAGCAACAGTACCAAATAAAGAATTAAACTAAAACAAACAGTAGCAACACCAACAACAGCACGTTTGTTTGAAGTAACGTTATCTCAAAATTGTTTTATATTATTAGTTTTCATATGCTGTTATAGACAGAACACCATCTATCTGACCAATTGGTATGGCGCCCTCCCAATATCTGTAGCACCACCCTTTTCATAAAGCCAGCCTACCCCTGTGTATAGCTTACAAAAATAATTATAAAAGAAAAAAGTTTCAATCTAATGTAGTAATAACTTTAGACTTCTTCAGTTCATTACAATCACGTTATAATCACACAAACAAGATTGGCTTCCGAAAGATTTCCTAATTTTGAATTTTACAAGCACGAATCGATTACAACCCATATCTCTTTATCTCGTCTTTTATGTGGTTTTATTTTGTATAAAAAATGTATCGAATCAACAGAAGTGTTTTCACAACATATTATCTCAAGCGAATGTAGCCTTGAGTAAAAATATAATTATATATCTGGCATTATATTGGTATGATTTAGTAACATCAAAATGAACAAGTTGTATGACCAACTATTGCACTGCGTATAAGACAGAGAGCTCTCCGAAACAAAGCTTAGTGGTGTGCTGCTTCAATGACAATCAAAGAATAAACGGAGGCAGGGCCTGTGCGTTGGTATAGAGCGTGGGACAGAACAGCTGGGGACAGGATTACGAAGGATCCATTCCACAATGCATTACAGAGAGAATCTTGTCTGGCCTAGACAGCTTATTTTCCTTCTTTACTGAGCAAAAACGACATACATTATAGCAGTGCAGGTTGCATAATGCTTTGCAGAGTGAAAAAACAATAAAGGTAACCTAAGACAGAGTAATGAGATGACTGATAAAAGTGTTTCACGTTTTACCGAACAGGAAAGCTTATTCGCCTGAACATTACGAGAATACGAAGATATTCTTTAAATCCGTATTATTTTACTAAATGTTTTACATTAACGTAAAGTTATATATTTTACTAGTCTTACTGTAGATCAGCAGTTAACGCAATAAGTCACTTTAGTCATAGTTGCAATCGTACAATAACCATGTCTTGGAAGACACCACTTTAACAAACATCGCCGTGAACCACGCTAACATGAAATACTTTAAAAACAAACTATTTGTTGTTAGTCCTACTGGGTGCAAATGAACTGCTGAAGACTCGAACTTTTGTGATTTTCAATTTTTCTTCTTAGTTTTATTATATTTGAAACTACTAATAACTACGGCTCGGATTTCTATGACACAAAAATTCTCAAAATATCTGTGCATTTACGTCCTAAAAAATGGCAAAATATAACCTAAAATCAAAGATGTCTTTTGTACTGCAGGAGTGTGGTAAATGCTTCCCGTGAGTTTCATACAAACAAACACACACATATTGTAAGTTTATATATATATATATATATATATATATATATATATATATATATATATATATATATATATATATATATATATATATATATATATAGTTTTGATTTTAGCCATTTTGAAATTATACTCACTGATGCAAAGTAACAAAATAATCATCGTTAATATCTCTCATACTCGAAAAATATTAGTACATTTAGTGTAATGGAAAAAGAGAGGGTCTTCTCACAGGTACAAGTAATGATTTTAAGAGATGGACATGGGGAAATTCTTCCGGAGTCATATGTCCGATTGTTCTCATTATGAATTACCAGCGTTCTCATAGTACTACTTTCATCTCCCATTTATTTAAATCTTCTGTGATGTGGATGAAAGTATTTTCCACCAATATGAAACTAAGAAACTGGACACATGTATGTTTGCAGGAGAGGAGAAAGAAAAAAAGAGAGAGAGAAAGGCTAAAGTCGTGATTTCTCTTTCCGAATTGATTAACACGACGCACCATTAACCACCTTGGCTCCCTCACCCGATTTCTTCAAATCTTGATATACTCTACAAGGTCAAACATTTTTTTTTTTTAAACAAAACCTGTTGCCAATACTGCCAAATATATTTCTGAGTAATAAGTTAAATTTACCTAAACTATAACCAAAAATACGTTTTATAGCACTTCGGGCTCAAATATGACCTAATGCTAAATTATGGTTCAAACAGGAATTCACATGACCAATAAAATCTCATTTTCGTATTCACAGGAGTCAGAAATGTGCTTATATTCAATTAGACATGTAAAAAGATGCCAGGATAAAAACATGGCATGTCATAGAAATCCAAGCGTTACTGCTAACTTATATGATATTCGATTATGAAAAAGCGAGTTTCAATATTATGCTCATTTGTACTACATCCTCACTTACAAGCACTTCACAAAGACTAAAATTATGTACTTCGAATATTTTACAATGAAAAAAAAAACATTCATTGTAAATAATTTTCCTTTCGACATTTACAATTACTGCATAAAACTATAAACTTATAAACCCAAAATATAGAATTTTATTATTTAAAAAAAAAAAAAAGTTTTGTGTTTTATAGAACTATGGCACGCTAATCAATGAAATAAAATAAATAAAAAAACTTACTTCCCACAGTATTTTATGTAATCAAAGACAAGTCGATGATTTAAAAAAAATAATCATGAAGTAATTGCGAAATATTATAGAAATCCTAATCAGTTATTTGTTCACCTTCTGGTTTGTTAAAAGAATGAACCCCTAATGCAACCAAACCCTTTAATATCTTATCTGAACTCTTGATCCCGTGAATCTGTTATGTATTTAAAATCCACAGTGTGTGCAATATAATTTACATACATAATTCTTCTACTATACCTAGATATCTATTTACATAATGACTAGCGAATAAATTATGCACAGATATAACAGAAACTTAATTGAACATGAACGTATATAATAAGATAGGAACTGCTCAAATGATGTTTAAAGTTGACATACTACTTCGTTCATAGGAAATAATGGGAGCCAGAATTACATGAATCACTGGAACTAGTTATAAAAAAACCTACCAAGTAATTATAGTACTCAAGAGTAAGATCACAAGAAACACACTATGCAGCTACAAAAAGTTGTAGGATAATTGCATACAACTAACAAATATGGACAAATACAATCGTAAACAGAAAACACATGAAATACAGGTGATCATCAAAATAATGAAAACATCTTAAGAAAATGCAACTTACTTATTTAATACGATATTGGACACCACGTCTGCAATTCCTCGAGTTCTGATTCCTCGAGATATACAGGAATATAAGCCATGAATGGTTTCCAAGAGAATATTGTAACCATTCCTCACACAGTGCAGCGCTCGCTCCGTTAGCAAGGATCAAAAAGGATCTCTACTCTGGAGTCTAAGCTACAAAAGTTGCAATAAGTGTTCAATTATATTGAGATCTAGGGATTGTGCGATTTAATACGGTTGTTGTAAGTGAACACTGTGTTCGTTAACCTATACATCAATAGCTCCAGTGAATTGCAGCAACGTCATCTTGGAAAAGTTCCTCACGAGCCGGAAACACATTGCATCTGGACCGCAGCATGAACATAAGTCCTCTAAAATGTCTATATAATTATTGGCAGCAATATATACTTCGTGTGTAATCACAAGAAAGACGTGAAAAATAGGGCATATAGAATCACAGAGCCACTGCCATATTTCACAGTAAAGAGGAAACAGTTTCGAGGATACGCTTTTTTTGGCGTTCTTATAAACAAACACGCCCTGTTCTTGGAAACAAGGAGAAAGAGGATTCACTGGGCCATATTACGCATTTCCAATCATCTGCGACCCATTTTGCACATTTTTGGCACAATTTAATTCATGCCACAGCATCGTTAGCGGTGATAAGAGGTTTGGAAATTGAGGTCAAATCGCAGATGATCAGGTTAACGAATTCACGTCGGACTGTGACTGTCGCAATAGGCTGTTTTAAGTGCTAAATTTCTTAATCATTTTTGCCGCATTCACTCTACGGTCCTTGTGATAATCCTCTTCAACCTTCGACGATCCGTTTCTTTGGTCCACTTCGATCTTCGAATATATTATTTTGTCATGTGTTCTATAGGTTATCATCACCTTCGACACTGTCCCTCGTCACAAAAATAACACACTGGCTACCTTAGACATACTTGCCCCAACTAATCCCACATTCTCAACTTGGCTTCTTTGAAACTCATACTCGTCACTCATTTCGCATCACCACCATTTGTCCGCTTCAACACACGTCTTCGTTTTATCCTGCCTGACGTGCTACAGACGATCACTTAACAACCCACTAATAACGGGCAGGGACTGACATGCATTCTCAATGTTACCAATTCATATATCTTACATGTTGCACACTACAGGTGTATCCATTATTTTGATAACCATTTGTATGCATTATTATTAGAATAATTATATTTGCGATTGTATGGGTGTGACACTTTTACATTGTAAATAAACAGTGCTCACCGAAACAAAAATCTAAGAGAGAGAGACAAAGAACTACAGAATAAACGAAATGCAAAACTACAAGATTATTCACAGTTCACCGAGAGTTTTATCTGTGAAACATGATAAAGAATAGTTATGACAACCAACTATCTGTGAATCTACTGCAATATTTCCCAGTTAGTTTCCCGTGATTCAAATTTTTCATTTTATTGATGACCGCACAGTAATTATAGTAAAATGGCAATGTGTAACGAATGATGTTGGTAGCTTCGTGAAGAATGGCAGCAGGTTACTAATTGACTAAAAGGTCACAATTATCTCGATACTAATCATCCTAGGCTGAACGGGACATTAAACCCAAAATCAACTCCACTAATCATCCTAGGCGTTTTGCATATTCATCTCTTCCTAAAGAATGCTATTTTCACTGTGCAAGTTTTCAAAGGAGTACATCTTCATGCCACTACATTTGGTAAGTGTACACAAAGCGGGTTTCACAGCAGTTTACTTTCGATTAGAATAAGAGAAAATGGCCATTCTGATGGGCTTCTTAAAAGCTTAAGAGCTGAAAATGTGTTTTCTGAACATCATCATGTGCAACAGAAAATGAGTACAACACTTCATCCGACTAGTCAAACGACTTAGCGTAGGATAGTGACATTGGATTTTTTGTCCAAAATGCGCAAAGAACTTTTTTTTTTTAGTACTGACAACTGGCTTTTAAGAGAAAGTATTATCCTTATGAACTTGTTGGACAAACAATTACTAATCAACGTTAGGTAATACTATACATTACTCCACACAGAATTAAACACGGCGTGTCATCCTCAAAGAGACCAGGAAAGTAGTGTCCGACTTATTTATTATTTCTGATGAATGTAATCGCATCATTACCGTCAAATCTGAAAGTAGGATCTCTAGCATCAAGCTACTTTGATTTGTTGATTCCCTTAAATAAAATCTAAGGAGATAACGGAGACTTTATAGAAAGGTATATTGCGTTGGCTGCCAGTTTTACATCAATGGTAATAAATACAAAATAGATTTGAGTGTTCTACATTTATAAAATAAAAATCTCGGTAAAGCTATGAAGGACCTTTGCAGCGATAAAGAAAAATAACAATCACTAATTACATGTACAAATTATACACGGAAATATAACGAACACATTAACTTACACAGCTCAAGCAGAAATCCAGGTAACGCAAAAAAGAAATAAGATCGCTGATAATCGTTCCAGTACTACTACTCATAGCGCAATAAATAAATTATTGACTACATGTAACTTAAAGATCATAGAACATAATTGCAAAAAGTAATTTTATTACAAAGCTAAATATGACAAATTATGAACAAACTGGAACTATCTTAAAACAATATCGATAATATCTTGCTCGGGTTTGGGCCAGTATCTGCAAGATATTAATAACCAAACAAAACGCTATTATGAACTGAAAGAAGACTACAATACATCTCTACATAATATTCTACACAATACAACAGCACTAGGATGCTCAAACTCTGACCTCTTACCGCAGGCATAATGGAAGTTACAGAATCAAGAGACTTCAAACTGAACATTCTGAAGTTTTTCTCTTCTCAATTTGTTTATTTAAAATAAGTTTTAGTTCCTTATACTGAATGCATGATACTTTTGTTTTCTCTTTGAGCATTAAGAATTTAAAACTTAAAATAAACCATACACCTTGATTCAACTTCATTATCATACGTACAATGACTGCACCTCACAATTTTAACGCCTGTATGCTGCAAGAGTAATTAGAAAGACGCAAAACAATATGAACACTATGCACTAGAAACAGTACAGGTTTCCTTTTTAGATAAAATAGCGAATACCAATGGAAACTCAGGGATGATATACTCATGGACAGTTTGGTGTTTATGAATTGAACTGGTCCTGATGATACGATTCTATTTCGGCTGACACTTTTTAAGCGACGATGATAACCTGATGGAAGTACAATTTACTGCTGGATCACATCTCTTGTATGTCTTTCTTTCCCTTTACTGCAAAAAAACTATTCATTGCACTTAAGTATTTAACAAATGCAAGAAACCTATGTAGATGAAATAAACTATCAATTAACATGTTAAATTTGTTTTTATATCCACATTGGTCAATAGTCATAGATAGAGATGCAAATCTAAATTCCATGTGCATCAAAGACCAACTAATTATATTCAGTGAAGTTATAGTAGGGGAGCTTAAGGCAAAAAAATGGCCAAACCCTGCACTTTGTGTTAAAAAGGTACCACTCGGATATGTTGTTCCCCTGATCCAACTAAGCAGGAATCGAAGTGGCCCCACTCCGACAGGTGGCCAGAATCCAATATGGCGGCTATCAAAGATGGCCGCCTCTGCGAATTCATAGTGTTGGTTTTAGAGGCATATATCTCCTTAACTAATAGTCCAATCTTCACGATTTAAACACTAAATGACGTAGAAGATAACAGGGTCTAATAAATTGGCAAAAGGTTTTACCTAACACTGAAATTAACACCTACAGAAATTATTTAATTTGGAACTTCACATTTCTTATGATGGAGTTTACTCATATTTCTTAAAATAACAAGTAAACGGCTGGGATTATCGAAAAAGATGTCGTATAACTTTTCAAAGAGTGTTAAATTATCTTTCGTTTGGTGTATATTTCATTCAGATTGGTTAATAAACAACGAAGTTATGACAATTTCAAGATTCGCATTGAATCGATTGATTTTCCCAAATGTCGAGCGAGAGTTCATTTACCGTAATAAAGCATCACTGATGGATGCTGCATTGTACGAAACAAATCATTCTCTTGTGATATGTTCTTTATAAGTCCCATTTTCACCAGAGCACAAGACAGTCTGACCGAGCCCGGTTATATGAATCCAATATGGCAGCCATTAATTATCATCCATAGAGATAAGTCTCTTTCGAAATATTTATTGAAGTATCTAGATTTATAAACAAGTACGACAAAGCAATAACAAACATTTTTCTCTCCCCCATCCTTCTGCCCCACGGAGTAAGTATGGGAAGGAATGAACTCCAAATCTTGTTTCGAAATACGTCAAAAGAATCGGATAGGACTGAGTGTTTAAAAAACTTGGAGTAATAACAACTGCACTATTCTCGAAATATTTCCATTGAAAGTAACAATGGCGTAAATCCCGTGTAATGTTTCGGCGGGAATAGTTCAGAATCACACAAAAAGGCAAAGTTCGAGGCGCCTACGCAATTCTCGTGTCACCAAGAAGTCGTCGATTCAAAATGAGCGATGTTTTTGAATTGTACAAAACACGGTTAATGACGATTATGAAGAAGCCTGAATCAGAAGAAGTAGAAGTTCATAGTACAAGATTTCGTGAAAGGATTCTTCGTCACAGGCCAGAGCTAACAGCTCATCTGTCCGGCAGAGATGTTTTGCTTTCAGAAGGATCTGACATAATAAGTAAGCTGGAGAAAGACATAGATGAAGATGCTATGGCACTAAGTCGTGTTGTTAAGATGCTTCGAAAGGATATGGCAAACCACAAGAGTCATTTTGCAAGAAAATTTGAGAATCACTGCCAGGAAGATTCTGTTCCTCCTTCACTAATAGCTGCTGTTAATGTTACTTTATGATTAATCTGTCACCCCTGATAGCAACGCAGTCAAGCAACTTCAAGCTTATCGCCTGATAGCAAGCCAAATTATATTTTATAACTTCCATAGGAAAGCAGGCGATATTGAAACAGAAGCAGCAAGGCATAAAGCAATCGCGAGCTACCTCTTCCTCCCTATGTTGGGCTGAGCGTGTATGCTAAAACTCGTAAAAAAATCTCTCATAAATGAACTGCATTCACAAGACAATTCGTCTACACGTGTACAGGAAATATCTTCAAGTCTTTCTCAGTGCTTGATAAATCAAAGTGACGAAATGGGTTTGTCCTTCCGATCTTCGTCGAGGTATTTTAACCGTTGCAACATTAGATAATATTGACTACAATCCTTCTAGCACAACATCAAAGGATTCTTTTCATGGTACGAGCATTTCTATTTTCCAGCACCCTTCTAAAGATAACCCTGGCATTCGACGTGACCATGTCTCACTGGATAAGTGAATATAAAAATGAGAACTGCTCCTGCTCTCCCCGATAATTATGCTCTTGTACAGAGATGCAAATAAGCAACAAAATTTTACTCGCCCAAGAAAAAAGCTACTAACCTACATCCCACAATAGATATCATTTAACTACCTTGGTTATGATATTAAATACTCGAACGCACCGATGAACCACTCGCCCCGGGCGAGTGGTTATTTGCATCCCTGCTCTAGTACTGCATCCCTGCATCCTGCTTATATCACTAATAAGAAACCAGTTTTACCTCAACAGAATCCGCAGTTTGTAGAGAAAGTTCTTCCGCGAAATGGATTTTTCACAGAAGAAAAAACTGGGAGTGTTGGCTTGAAGCATGCTTTAAAAATTACACTATTTGCACTTGGTCTGTACACCATGCCTCGAAAACAGAAACTCTGCAATTGCCAAGTATATGCTGCCTGCTTCCGTTGTTTAGGGAAGACTCTATATCTGTTGCTATGATACGGCACGAAATGAATGTTGTACGAGAACTTACAGACAAAGTCAACAAAGGACAAGTTCCGGTTCTTGTAATGGATCAACCACTACTTGCCTTGGGGAAACGAATTCAATGTCATTGGCCAGAGTTATATGGCGGAGATCATCAAATTCTGATGCTGGGAGGATTGCACATCGAACAAGCCTTCCTGCATCTTATAGGCAAATGGTTAGATGGATGGAAGTGGTTGGGTAGAAATTTTATACAACACCAGGAACCGCTGACAGTATATTGAAAGTAACTCACATTACAAAAGCTCGTTTTGTTCATCAGATTACTTTGACAGTTTTACATCATTTGCTGCGTGATGCATATCAGAACTCTTCATCAGGGCAATCTTTCAATGATTGGTATACTGAAAAGGAATCTTCGTTTACCGTCTCGTGATTTTACTCTTAATTTACATCAGAGCCATACGTCAAGGAAATTTTAAGCTCTACGTTGAAACACTAAAACTAATGGCAGAATTGTTTTTCGCAATGGACCACCTTAACTATGCTCGTTGGCTTCCCGTTCGCATTTTTGATTTGAAGAAGTTGGAAGAAACACATCCTGAGATTATGCTTTCGAAATGGGTTACTTTGTGATAAGAAAGACATCAAAACCTTTCTCTGCAATAGCTATAGATCAGCTCATGAACGGAATAACAAAATTATAAAAGGGAATGGCGGAGCGATTGGTCTCTTACACGACGACAATGCTCTTGTCAAATAGATGACAACGGGACCAGAAATTAGTAGACTAATTAATGAATTCAAAATACCATATAATGAATATGATCCTGATAATAAGCACCATGAAGATTACTCGTCGATGCAAGAAAGATTTAAATCGTCTGTTGAAAAGATGAAAGAAGTTTTCGTCGAATCGGGGAATCCGTTTGAAGAAAATAGTGGACTTGTTAATGTTGCTTCCAGAATCATCTATAGCGGTGATATAATTGAACCCTATATTCAGCAGAAGAAAAAGGGTCTAATATGTACAAGGAATTTGTGCAAGAAAGATCAGTAGAATGTACCAAGCCATTCTTTTCGCCCATAAAAATATATTCTCTAGTGCTTCATTCTTCCCTTCAAAAGAATAAAACAAATAGAAATGAAATAAAATCACTTAAGATGAACGTTGAGCTATTCTCTCGCTTACTACGCGTCAGTCAAACAAGACGACTTGACTTGGATGAATTCTTTCAGCACGAGAGTCAACCAATTCCACAGTCTCTCTGCCATAATTCACAATCCTCAAAAAAGTCCGACTTAGTTATGCTTCTAGAGAGTGAAGCCAACATCAAAGAAGAACACTTTCCTAATTCTTGTGATGTTTTGTTATTTGATGGAGCAATTTTGATTCACATTTTGCAAGCAGTATCAGTAGAAACATTTTGTGATCATTTCCCGTGTAATTTCTTCAAATATGTTCAAAGAGATGCAGACACATTCCTTGCAGAGCAAGTGGATCTGATATGGGATAGATACTCTTCAAAGAGCATAAATTCTTCCACAAGATAAAGCAGGGGTGTAGGAGTAAGGACAAAAGTAACACCAACTACACCAATTTCTAGTAAGTGGAACGATTTCCTTCGTAATGACGCAAATAAATAAGAACTGTTCCTTTTTCTTGGAAAGTTTATGTGTGAAAAAGAAGGAAGTAACTTTGAGGTAGCAACCAATAATGGATATCACATAGAAACTTCAACAAATCATCAGGAAATCATTTAGAAGAAGCTGATAGTAGGATCATGTTACATTGCTTTGATACAGCATTAAATGCACACAAGAAGATAGTTATCCGCACAGTAGACACACATGTTGTAATACTTACTGTATCGTTTTTCCACAACTTTGAGCGACACGGTTTAGAAGAATTATGGATATCTTTCGGTACCAAGAAACATCATTGATTTCTCCCAGTTCATCATATTTCAAAAGCATGAAGAAAACAAAAATCAACTGCGTTACGAGGCCTCCACGCGTTTACAGGATGTGATACAATGTCATACTTTCTCGGACATGGAAAATTATAAGCATGGAAAACACGGCTTTTGTATCCAGAGGTGACCACAGCTTTCCTAACTATTTCACACCCTGTAATCAACATAGGCAAAGATTGTTTTAATTCACTACAACGATATGTTGTCCTATTATATTCAAAAACAAGTGAAAAATTTAAAGTTAATGAAGCCCGGCGAGAATTCTTTTGGAAAAGGGCAGACCTCTCACTGCACTTTCTCCAACTTGTGATGCCTTGCTTCTTCACACCAAGCGTGCAGCGTACGAAGCTGGACAAATCTGGGGTCAGGCAATAAAGAAGATAGCACATATTCCTTCACCAGTAAACTGGGGATGGACTTACAATGGAAGTGAACTTTCTCCAACATGGACTTCCATTCCAGTTGTATACGAAGCATGTAGGAAACTCTTTTTGAAATGTGCCTGCAAGACATGTACCCCAAGATGTCGTTGTAGAAGTGCAAGCGCCCCGTGCTGCTTTTTTGTTCTATGTGTAGGGGAACATGTGGAAAGGTGATGGAAACTGAAAACGAAGATCTAGACCAATAGAACTTTCATGTAAGTAGCACTCATTATTTTTGTAAATTCAGTTGATCCACAGTAAATTTACACCACGTTGGAAACGTACCAATAAATAGATAAACTTAAATGTATGATTCTTTATAGAATAGCTTGTACAAAAAGTAATTAACTGTTCGTCGAAATCATAAAACTGTTTGTACACATAGAAAATCCAAAAGATATATTGTGAATTTCAAATTATCGAACCAAGTGTTTGTGTTGTGTTTCTGTTCTTACAATACGAAAGAAATTATTAAAGAATTAAAAAAATATATTGCTTTATGTAATTTCCTTATAATATTGTAAAGGATATAAAGACAATGTCTATGGTTTAAAGACATGAACTTACTTCTTAGTCTTCCTGTGCAGTTCTCTTTCAATTCAGATGAAACAATAAAACTTTTCTATCGTGACGCTACGCACGTAATTTCTTAAGATATTCTTAAACTTGATTCATGTATAAAAGTGAATAGTAATAGAATAGGTGATATTACTTTGTTCGTATTCGTTTACAAATCTAGATACTCGGGTCAATATTTCGAAAGAAACTAATTTTTATGAATCATTATTAATGGAATCATAACCGGGCTTGGTCAGTAGGCCCGTAGCCCGCCCAAAAATGTAGGGGCCCCGTAGCCAGCCATATTATAGTTCATCACCATATTATAGTTCATTTGCAAGCCTACCGTGAAAATTTTAGGGGTGCGGCCCCCCTAGACCCCCCTAAATACGGGCCTGTTGGTCAGGCTACTTTGTGCTTCTAGCGAAAGTGGGACTTATGAAGAATACATCACAAAAGAATGATTTGTTTCGTACAATGCAGCATCCATCAGTGATGTTTTTATTACGGTAAATGAACTCTCGCTCGACATTTGGGAAAATCAATCGATTCAATGCGAATCTTGAAATTGTCATAACTTCGTTGTTTATTAACCAATCTGAATGAAATATACACCAAACGAAAGATAATTTAACACTCTTTGAAAAGTTATACGACATCTTTTTCGATAATCCCAGCCGTTTACTTGTTATTTTAAGAAATATGAGTAAACTCCATCATAAGAAATGTGAAGTTCCAAATTAAATAATTTCTGTAGGTGTTAATTTCAGTGTTAGGTAAAACCTTTTGCCAATTTATTAGGCCCTGTTATCTTCTACGTCGTTTAGGTTTTGAATCGTGAAGATTGGACTATTAGTTAAGGAGATATATGCCTCTAAAATCAAGACTATGAATTCGCAGAGGCGGCCATCTTTGATAGCCGCCATATTGGATTCTGGCCACCTGTCGGAGTGGGGCTACTTCGATTCCTGCTTAGTTGGATCAGGGGAACAACATATCCGAGTGGCACCTTTTTAACACAAAGTGCAGGATACTTCCCCTAAGCTCCCCTACTATTAGTGTAAAACATTTCACAGTATGATATTTTACACAGTGCTTAGGTACATATCGAATTTTTAAAAAAATCTACCGGGAACACTTGATCAGAACTCATTAACTCATTTAGCGACATTATCAGGATGATCATCGTGTCGAAAAGAGCATAGATCCGTTTAAAAGATCATATCTCTATCACGAACCAAGATATTGCAATGATTCGATACACGCTTGATCTTGAATTAAGCTATAAAAAAGATTCAGTAACTTTTTTATGTAACACGAACGGTTAAGAAGTTTTAGCGGGTATATTTTGGAGGTTCGTCGTATACTGGTGAACATTTCAAGAAAACACACTCAATTTTAACGGCATTTTTTGCAACATTGAGGCAGTATGTATAGGTATTCTAAAGAATAATGAAACCCTGTTGAACATGAATCTGAATATTTCATACTCGAAATTCGCTTTCTTGTGGCCGAAATTCACAGTGGCGGCCAGGTGGCTGCTGTATATTATATATATATATATATATATATTTTAAATAGCCACAAATATTAATGTCTGCATATCACTTCCTAGATTTTCAGGGTCAAGCCCGAATTGCAATATGACTACCATGAAAGTCAAGATGGTGGCAAAGGTTCGTTTCCCATGTTTTCGGGGACAAGGATCTCATTGTTGTTGTTTAAATTCTGACACCGGAAGTGCTCAAAAAATCAAGATGGCTCCCGGCGCAATTTATTTAAAAAAAAGCAAAAGTGACACAGCATCTTTCTGGGTATACGCTGAATACATTACTGATGGTGCATATCATTCTCCCCCGACTCTTCATGTGCTAATTCAGAACCAGGCCAAATTACCAAAATCTTCCCGTAAGTCACGAGCAGGATTTTGTAACGTTTACAAATACCATTTGAAAGATCTTGAATTACGCTACAAAGAAGGTCATCTAACATTTTTTGTTACACGAACGGATTAGGAGTTATTGCGGAAGCGATTTGAAAGGAAGTGAAAAACAGGAAACAACTTTTATGGTTGTTTCAATCTCGACATTGAGACTCATAGCTACAAAGAACAGTACAATTTAAGTTAGATTTTGCGCATTGACAAATATTGCACTTTTTTTATTTGTACGATATTAGGTCTTCTAGCTTGTCCATGATGATCTCAGCTTTAGCTGATCAGAGTGGCCATTTTCCATCCTCCCAAACAACTCCAATACATCCCTATCATTTCTGCAAGACAAAGTTTCACAAGGAGTTTCAGTCCTTCAGCCTTCTTTCCACGCCTTTACAGAAGCTGACATGGTGTCTAATTTTGCAAGTATTGGTAAAAGTACTTCAAGGAAAATGTAGCTGACACCTCGAAACGTAGACAAAGCATTTCCGGGCTATTCCAAAGTTCCTAACAACATCTCTGAAGATGATGGATTTTTTCTTATTTATTCACCGCTTTGTCATTCGAATACCATTTCTTACGTTCAGTGGAGACCTGTGTGAGGCCACTCGGTTCTCTTTACGAAGCAGAACAAGCGAACTGAAAATATTCCATCGATATGTAGCGTTCTGCTGCACCACCTGAAGAGAGTTATTCTCCAGTGCTCTTTGTAGACAATTTGTTTTCAAAGAAATTTTCAGTCTCTGTGTATATGTGAGTGAGGATGCAAAAAGTCGGAGATGACTGCGACCCCATCTGGTCAGCTAACGCCTACATCACTATGTACAAGCTACAAGATCTAATATGTAAAGTAAAGAGACATTTTGTCGATGCGTAAAATCTGACTTAGGTTGTATTTTGCTTTGCAGCTGTGAAACTCAATGGCTCTCAAGGGTGAGTCATTCTTCTCCAACCTCCGTATTCCGCGTGCGACTTTTTATCTGTTCCCGAGAATGAAAAAAAAAGTCACGTTTTGATTATGTGATGGCTGTAAAAAGAGCTTCGTACAGGGCACGGAACTATATCAAAGTTGAAGAAAATGAAATGAAATCTTTGTTTTACGTCCCACGGTTATGCCGGTTAGGCTAAAGGAGACGGTGATGAGGAGTAATGAGTGAAATGGTGGAATGAACAAAGTGGGAGGAAACGGGAGAACCCCGAGAAAACCCACGCACACGGTGTTTGAAATGAAAAATGAAATGAAATTTTGAGTTTTACGTCCCACGGTTATGCCGGTTAGGCTAAAGGAGACGGTGATAATGAGTAATGAATGAAACGGTGGAATGAAGAAAGTGGGAGGAAACGGGAGAACCCCGAGAAAACCCACGCACACGGTGTTTGTCCACCACAAAGTTCACTTGGCGGGAGCAGGGTTTGAACCCGAGACCCCTAGCACCAGAGGTGAACGCTCTACCATTGAGCCACCGCGGCCCCGCACACGGTGTTTGTCCACCACAAAGTTCACTTGGCGGGGGCTGGGATCGAACCCGGGACCCCAAGCACCAGAGGTGAACGCTCTACCACTGAGCCACCGCGGCCCCATCAAAGTTGAAGAGTTCAAGAGGTGGTTCAAAAAGTGGGAAAGAAGGTTGAAGTAGTGCATCGCATCTAATGGAGAGTACTCTGAGTGAGACTGAAAGAATTCTGTAAAAACCTATGGTTTCTTGTGGGTGCTCCCTCGTATTCAGCTCATTACCAAAAGGAAGGTGTACTATTATTGCTTTGGACTGCATTCTTTTTTTGGTAAGTTGAGCCATTTCTTGGGAGCCACCTTGAGTTTATTAGCTTTTCTGGTGTCAGAATCAGAATTTAAGCAACGAGATACTTTACTCCGAAAACACGGGAAACGATGTCTTACATTCTAATATGCAGCACATTTATTTCTCATCGAATTTGGTCACCATCTTGGATTTCATGGTGGTTGGCTTTTCGGAGGTCACAGATGGATTTTATGACCCCGAAAACCTAGGAAATGAAATATACATGGCAAAATTTATAAATTTTTAAAAGCAAATTTATGCAGCAGCCATTTGGCCGCCTTGGATTTCGGCTATAAGAAAGCGAAATTCGAGTTTGAAACATTCAGGTTCATGTTCAACATTGTCTCATTATCCCTAAAAACACACGCAAGGAGTGTCGTTAAAATTCTTTCAGAAGGCGTTCTTCTGCAATGTTTACGAGTACAGCCTACTATCTATTTTCAAATTTTCGCCGCTATAACTTCTTAACCATTCGTGTTACAAAAAAAAAAAAAAAAAAAAAAAAAAAAAAAGTTACTAGACTTCCATTGTCACTTAATTCAAGATCTTTCAAATGGTTTATTGAAACACCACAGTACCATGATTGGTGATGGAGATATATCATTTAAACCGACCAATGTCTCTCGACTCAGCGTTACTTTGATGACGCCCCCATACGAGTTCATGACTTCAGATCAAGTGTTTCCCGGTAGTGTGTTTATTATATTTTGGTGTTATTTGTATTAACTCCACCGGCTATAAAGCAATTTTTAAATTCTAATTATATTACATCCCTCCTTCATATTACAAAAATATGACTAAAGATATCTGATTAATTTCTTTCCTTCTATTTCTGCAGACTGATTTAATGATGTGAATTTGCAAAATTGTGACATTACAATGTCAAATATCATGCGCTTATTCTTTTTTACGATCACTTCTTCGTTACGTGATTTTCTCATCTCACAGCGCCCCACTAGCTTTTCTTTTCGTGGCTTTTTCCCAAAAATCACGAACAAAAGTGAAGCATGTCCTTGGAGACAAATTGAAGACAAAAGACAACAAACCCAAAAGAGATCAATAAACTGCAAAAGTCTTATAATTAGATAAACAGCTTTCATTACAGAAAAGTAAATAATAAATTCAACGCAGTAAATCAGAAACAATCATTTGTCAACGTGTTTAAGTTATGATACCTAGTGTATTCTAGCAACACTTGACGTTTCTATAAAAATGACCCGATTTTTGTTTTCCTATTCTAAACTGTTCAGAACGATTTGCGAAACAGCGCATAAGTATTCATTTTCAAAGCTCTGGTATGTATTAATAATATAGTATGTTATATATATATATATATATATATATATATATATATATAACATACTATATATAAAACTGTTCTTTTCGTTTGCTGGAGTATTCCTCTTCGATTTCTGGTGGCAGAGCCTTTATAAATTTGAAAGCATCACGTTGATTTGGATTTCATCTTAAACTGTAGATCCACATCTCATATAGCCTCGATGCTCACAGGGATGATGAACTTCAATTCAAGCAATCAATTATAACATTAACTTTTGTAGCTTCGTCGACCAATGTAAATTATTCTACGTAGAGATTCTATATTTGCGTTTTTCGATATGGTTTTTCGTTTCGTAATGCGCTTTTCGTAGATTTCATATTGGTGGGATTACATAGCATGGAAAATGATTTTAAGGTTTCACAGAAATTAACTTTATTGTACCACATTGCTCTCATTTTGGTAATTAATAATATTTTTTCAGAGACAGATTTTCATATGATCACAAAAAAGCACTGCTATATAGTAATAAAGGTGTGTATTTTTTCTTTCTTTTTGGAAAATATATATTAGAAATACCAGTATTCCACAGACTTCAGCGTTTGGTAAAATTTGACTTTTATGTCTATTATGGAACATCTCTCTTGTCTTGCTGCAGATGGGTATGATGTGTACAGTATTAATTACACTAGTCAACAAGTTTTTTCCCCACATGACTGAAAATACACAGAATTAAATCAATTTTATGTGCTACTAATTAATATGGACATGTTCCATCATCCTACATTTTGTTGTAAATAACTAAAACCCAATTCATACTGGGTATTTTCTTGAAGAAAAACATGTATTTTCCTATAATTGCATATACCTACTCCTACTATTATCGTATTACCTAGTATAATGAATTTTAACTTGTTACAATTAGCTCAAATTACTTTCAACTGGCTTCTAAATAAGTTTGCTAGTTTAATAGAAATTTGAGGAATACCCAAACTCTTTTTTCGGGATTTCAATCCTCTTTCGCTTCAAAAGCGCAATACCCATGGACCTTACATGATCTTCTAAAAATATTCTATTCTATAAATAACACGTCTAGATAGTTTCGTAAACATACACAGCAAAAAATGAGGTGTTGAAATAACACAAAATGACTACCACTTTAGCGTTACTTGTGTGTTAATTCAGCGCCAAGACATCGCTTTCCGAGCATATTAGAAGTAACTAGTTACTACCTGAGAGAATTTGCATTGGTATTTATCGTTTAATATGAGCAAAGCTTTGCTAATTATATTTGGCACTTATGCCAAGTAACGAATAATGTTTTATGTTTTCTGTAATCGGTCACAATAATATTGTTGTAAACCTGTGAATCGTCTGACAACAATGTTCATATATGCTAAGACACAAGAATAACAAATAAAGAAAACTGATGGAAACACAGCTATCTGTGCAACTGTTGTCAGATGATTCAGTTGAAGGCACATTGAAAGTACATTTGAGCTAATTGTAACAAGTTAATATTCATTATACTAGGTAATACGATAATAGTGGGAGTAGGTATATGCAATTATAGGAAAATACATGTTTTTCTTCAAGAAAATACCCAGTATGAAATGGGTTTTAGTTATTTACAACAAAATGTCTTGGTGCTGAATTAAAACCCAAGTAACACGCTAAAGTGGTAGTCATTTTGTGTTGTTTCAACACCTCATTTTTTACAGTGTAGAATGAATTAGTCAGAAAAATATATTCAAGAAAGAAGGGAAAATCTTTTCGTTTTGAAATATTGTAACAGGCGGAAACACTGCTTTCTGCTCTGCATACAAATATGTATATATGAGAATATGAGAAAGGTGAAAAGCATAAGTGTTTTTAGCATACAAACGATGTTCACTTTTTCTTCTATACTTTGGATATGATTGCGTAGGCTACTTAACAAAAAATCGTGTTCAACAGATGTACAGGTTTTAAACTACTTAGAACCTAATAGAGGGGTATGCTATATTATGAATGTTATCGCTTTACTGTTCTAACCGCCTGAGATTTGGGAATTTGTTACGGGAATGTTTTATTATAAAAATTTCATATTTTAATTTCAGACTGCCCTTGCAAATAGTTTCCAGTGCGTCAGTGTCTAGCTTTGTTTTCTTCTTGATCTTTAACAGAAACAATAGAACAAGCTTATCACACATATTTTGGATGCCATGTTAGTGACGGACACAAAGTGTGGGGTCCCTCATATGTGCTGCATAGCTAGTTAAGTGGAGAATGGCGACAAAAATCGTGTTATGCCTTTCGGGGTGCCAATGGTCTGGCGTGAACCAACCACACATGCAGAAAACTATTATTCTTGCCAAACAAAAATCGGGGTCCATTCGAAAGAACTAAATCCAAGACTCAGTACCCTAATGTTCAATCCACTACAAAATCCGTACCGCGTGGTCCTAAACTTCCAATCCCTAGTTTACCTTCATAACTACAAGAATATTTTAAAGTGGTAAATATCCACATCCTTTGGCCCAAGCTATAGCCCAGAATCTAAAACAAAATTTTCCCTAACTAATCAAACCAGACTGAACGATTTAGTGGGAAATCTGAGTCTCACTAACTATAATGCTGAGTTGCTTAGATTAAGGCCGGAGGAGTGGAAATTATTGGATTCCAACACTAGAATTTCAATTCTCGGGAACAGATACTCACACTATCTGTATTCAGATTATTATGTCAAGGAAAATCTCCTCTGTATTTGTACAAATACAGATGGTTTAATGGTGGCACTAGGTTTTCAACACGTCCCTGAAGACTGTAGGTGGTTTATACACTCTCCAAAACTAAGTTTTAATGCCGTATTGTTACACAACGGAAACACCAAACCATCAAATCAGTGGCACATCCCGCAGACATTAAGGAAACACATGGAAGTATGTCTGTGTTATTAGATATTATTAATTATAATACCAAGTTATATCATAAATACTGTCAGAAGTTTGAATGTGAATAACAGACAGTATTAACATTCAAGGCAATTTATTTTGGTCATGTTTTACATTGACATGTTGTACACCTGACGGACGAATCATTTTTCGAAATGTCCCCCCTTAGCCTTGATGCAGGCACGAAGTCTGTCCGGCCACTGATCAATGGCATTACGCACCACGTCCATGGGAAAATTGTTCACTGCTCGGGTCAAGGATTGTTTCAGACTGTCGACAGATGGATGCCGTTTATGGCAGACCTTTGCGTGAAAGACTGCCCAAAGTTTGTAGTCCAACGGGTTAAGGTCCGGGCTGCTACAAGGCCAATCAGCGGTAGAAATGAAGTCGGGGATGTTTCGTACCAGCCAGTCCTGGGTTGTTTTCGCTTTGTGGCCTGGAACGGAATCCTGCTGGAAGGTCCACCTTTCTCCAGGGAACATGGTAGCACACAGTGGTTTCACTATAGGTGTTAGCACTGTGTCCTGGTACACCTTGGCAGATGTTTTAACACCTTGTTCGCAAAAATGCAGCTGGGTTGTGCCTGAGTAGCTCACTCCCCACCAAACCATCACTGAGGCAGGACGATGTGCCCTCTGAACCCTTGGTGCTGTCTCAACAGCTGCAGTAGATGACGTGGCATACACACGGTCATTTTGGGCATTGTAGGCCTGCTCATTTGTGAACATCTTTTCGTCAGTGAACAGAATCTTTCTGTGCAGATTGTTGGCGTAACGCCGCAACAGTCTCTTTGATTTAAGAACCCTCTGTGACATTAATGTTTGGGTCAGAAAGTGACCAGTTCGCCTCTTATACGCCCGTAGATGTAGGTCACTCCTGAGCACACGAGACATGGAATTGCTGCTGATGTTCATCTCAGCAGCCATCACACTTTGTGTTCGAACAGGATTTCTTCGAATTATTGCTGCGACTGCTTTCTGGACGTGCGGGGTTCATACCGTTCGTGACTGCCAGTCCTTGCGCGGTCAGCTGCCGTTCCAGTCTCGGTGTATCGATGTATGGCGCGATACACGAATCTCTTGCTGATTTGTAGGGGTTTCAGGAGGTTGAAAATCTCACATGCTGTCTTCCCGACCTTGTGTAGTGCAATTACTGCTACACGATTTTCGTAATCGCCCCACTCCATAAGATCTCAGTACAATATCAACGTATGTCATGAACAGTCAAACACGCACTACATGCATCTTCCGCTTTATACACAGATGGCAGCACTGTACCACTCCGGATGCCTATAGCACCACTTCAAATTTTGTGACAGTATTTATGATATAACTAGGTAATAAGAGAGAAAAAATATTCTTGCACTTGCATTGATTTCATGAGGAACTAGAAAAAATATGTGATTGTAATAAAACAATGAAATCTGCTGATGTATTAACACACTTTTCCAGTTGCTTTTACACACCAAAAAATAAAATCACGAAAAATTTTGTTAAAAGTCAGTGTCTCTTAGTACTCATATAAATAGAATAGAAAATGAGTAGTGCTTTAAGGAAAAACCTTCAGACAATTCTGAACAATTTACTTTTTTCAGATCTAAAATATGTACACTCATGTCCAGAATTATTGTCGCATGTCTATAAATAAGTTGTTGTAGGAATGTAATTTGATAACGAATTCGCCCGGTATTTCTTACAATGTTAGCATGTGTATAATCGGTAAAGACATGTATGTGGCAAATTTCATGTCAAAAGAGTAGTAAATAAGAACAATAAAACGAAAATAAAACTTTCTTGTCCATTTAGCAACATTATGTTTTACTCATTCTAATTTTCGTATTTATAATTCTTTTCCTATGAATTTTAGCACAAATATACATTTCCTGATTATAGTATCAGTATTAAAAGTACCCTACAAAATCATTATCAAATTATATTCTTACAAGAACACAGCTATAGATATGCGACAATCATTTTGGACATGAGTGTACATATGTTCCCGAAATATCAAGATTTAAAAAATGAAATTCAGTAGTTCGTCCGGAAAATTTATTTGCCTGAGTATTAAATGTCAAAAACCATTGAAACAAAGTATAGTTGCGTTTTACGGAATCTGGATACATCATGGATAAAACCCACACTACCAACTAAAAAAGAATTCTGACAAGAAATATTCTGGAGAATGTCGAAAATGAACTTTAAAAGTGTATCTATTCTCAATGAAGAAAAACCACTGCATTTGAAAAACAGTTTTAGCTAACTTAAATGGATTGAAAAGGCTATTAAACTGTAATCACACACGAAGAGAACATTGGAAAATGTAAACCTATTTTTGTCCCAATCTTACGTAAGTGTAGCCTATGTAAAACTACATTTTCGAAAAATATGTAAGATGAATATTAAACCTTTTACGATGTACAGTCGAACGATCATATGATAAAGAGTTTGGAAATGTCATGCTAGCCTATGTAAAATCCAAGTTAACATTTAAAAACCTCATAAATGTAATTTAAACTTTAGTGTAACATAATTATAGCAGGTAGGCCTTATTAGTTATCTTAGGCTGGACCACTTAAACTAACATAGAAAAATGTATAGGCCAAAAAGAACTGTTAGCATATAGGCATGAGTTTAACAAATACTAAAAATAGTCCTACAGACACCTAGGCCTTCCAAAAGAAGAGGAGTCATATTTAATCTTTCTGTTTTGGTTTCAAAAGTCCTTTTTCACTTTGCTATAAACACAACGATTTTTTTGGAGCTATCCTCTGGAAATCTGGAATGGACCATTTCCATTTCCATCCAGTTTGATAGGTCCATAAAACACAAATTTGGATGTCACTGTTTGAATGTCATCATAGGCAGGGCAATTGAAACCACTTAGTTCTTTTTTCAAAAAATTAACCTTGCACGGTCCTTCATCTGGGAAAGCAATAACCCTCCCAATATACCAGTCAAGATCGTAGTACACTGTGTAATACATTTCTAAGCAAGATTCTGCTCTGGTTGGATCAATTTCTCCTGGCAAACTTTCACCAGTTGATGATGAAATTAGCTGATCCAAAGCATATTCTCCACTGTCACTATCTATGCACAGACTCTGACTGAATTTTCCTATTTACTTCCTACATGCACGAAATAGCAGGTTATGCTCGTCACATACGCTAAATAAACATAAAATTGAACTGGGATAATAAGAGACAGCTCTCTCTTATTACCCCTTCAAAATTTCTAAAAGGGGTAATAAAAGGCATGCCCTCAATTGACCTGAAATGCAATGTTTCAGCATTTTTCAAAATTTTACATCAATCTTCATAATCTGTCACAAAGTTACATTGCATTCATTTCCACATTTGTAACTCACTTTTCACAATAAAATTTTATTTTAAAACAGTCACGAACTTCTATGGTAAGTTCAGAATGAAGGTATTTTTTCATAGCGTGTCAACAATATTAAAACTTATATTAGTTCATAAGTGCAAGTGGGGTACGAAAGTAAAGGTATTGACGTTGCCATTACTTTTTTTTTTTTTAATAATTTTGATTTGATATTTAGGATATTTTTGGCCATGTCTCTTATAACCCCGGCCTCATCTATCTCATTTTCGTGTTCAGAAGACTCGATCTGTCTTCGTTCAAGTGGAAGACAATTTTAAAATTGTTGCGTAGTGTAGAATGTAGTATTTAACTGGAGTTTTAATAAGACATTTGCGTTACGATCTTCTAGTTTCGCTGTATATATATATATAACTAGGTATACATCTTAGTTATGATATAGAGAAATAAGATCCCCGATGCTCCTCTTGAAGCAGCTTCCTCTACTATGGCTTTTAAACTAATTACTTAATTTATGTTTTATTGTATTCTCGAAAAGAAAAACTTAGATATCTCATTTGTATGATTAGTTCTGCTGTAGAACGTAAGCACTATACATTGTAATGAAAGGGATACAAGAAAGATGTCCGGAAATTTTTCATTTCATTTATTTATATTTATTTTATTTAATATATATATCTGGACATTACCGGCATCTATGGACTTGAGTCTGTCATGTATGAGGGATAATGTCCCTCGGCGGGCATACTATCCGGATAAGGGGAAGGAAATGAAATATTTTAGTTTAATGTTCCACGAGTATGCCCTTTAAGTTAAGGGAAACGATTATTAAGGCAAGTAATGACGGAAAACCTTGCGGAATGAGAATTTGCGAGGAAACGGGAGTACCCCGAGAAAACCCACGAACACGATGTTGTCCACCACACACTAACTTGGCCGCGGAGAGGAAGGAAATAACCTGGAATCCATATGTTAGATATCATCCCCGCATTTGCCTGGTATGAATGAGGAGAAACCTCATAATGATAGCTGGACTGAAAAAGCTGTTACACCTCTTCGACCGAGCGTTCCCACCAAGAAGCGAACCTGGGACTGCTCGCACCGACGGAGAGCGTTTACAAATACGTTATGCAGGACCATGCTGACGGGAAAACGTGTGAAAAGTTAACACACTTGCAAATTGATATTCACAGAATGATATTAAGTTATACTCGAGTGTTTAGTTGTAAAGGATCCCGCACAGTTCTTTTCAGAAATTTGTTAAAATTGTTGGAACATGGGGAACAACTGTATATTCTTTTGTGGCGAGAAGGCAAACTTTGGTAAGTGAACTTCGGCGCCATTATTGCGAGGTGGTAGTGCACATTTAAAGAGTTAATATTAAAACTGGGAGAGCACAATGGCCAAAACTAACGGAGAAAACCCGTCTTAAAGAAGAATCTGCGACTCAAGTGCAAAGGTTCCCGGGTTCGATTCCTGTTGGAGTCAAACTTTTTTTTTGCTTCAACCAATAAAGTAGCCATTTGTAACTATAAGTAAAATATTAATTCACCATATGTTTATAGTGAATTAAAACAATAGAAATTTTCAATCACTTGTAAAATCTTTCAATGTTCCATATTAACTAGGAAAAAAAATAATCTATTCTGTAAATATTATTGTTACCGCAGTCGTTGTGTAAAAAATGTTCTTGACGTTTCGTATCTACATCTGTTGACAGTGTGCGAATTACAAGGGAAATGAGGGGAAAAATCTCCTTTCGTTATAGCAACATCCAGTATTAGCAAAGGGGATTTCCCCCTCAACTCCTTTGTAATTCGCACACTGTCAACAGATGTAGACATGAAGCGTCAAGAACATTTATTACACAACGACTGTCATAACCATAATATAACTTGCGATATCAGTATATTTACGGAATAGATTAAATTTTCTTGCTAGTTAACATGGAACATTGAAATATTTATAAGTGATTTGAAAATGTCTATTGTTTTATTCATTATAAACATATGATGAATTAATATTTTATTTATGGTTACAAATAGCTATTTCATTGGTTGGAGCAAAAAGAAAAACAAGTTGACTCGAACGGGAATCGAACCAACGACCCTTTGCATATGAGTCGCACATTTTCCTCACTGCCACGACGTCACTTCATAAACTCGCGCGTCGTACGATATATGTGGCAAGTAGGAAACTTTAAGACGGGTTTTCTCCATTATTTTTGGCCATTGCGCTCTCCCAGTTTGTAATATTAACTCTTTAAATGTGCACTACCACCTCGCAAAAAATGGCCCCGAAGTTCACTTACCAGAGTCTGCCTTCTCCTTGTAAGTGGTTACAATGCGTTCATTCATTGCTTGTAGTCCTGCCTTAGACTTTCAGTAAAATACGTCCTGCGGATACAAATGGCGGTTGGCTTGCCAACTCAAGTACCAAGTCCCGTTCCATATAGCCTCGGTGCTAAAAACAAACCATGTTAAAATCCGTCAATCAATTCGGGAAGTAGTAGTTTATTTGGCTCTTATCAAAACTTAACTGAACATGGGTCACAATAATAGAACTTCAAAAACTATAACAACGCAGAAAGTTATTGAAGATGGTTGCACAGCGATTGATTTCACTAGTGCAGTAGTGATTTATGTCTACATAAGTAGATGTATGGTTTAAAAACGGTAAGTCAGGGCAATGGCTCATTGGCGAAATATAAAGCCAATAATGATTATTTTCTTGAATTAAGAAGTCACTAGAATTAGAATTAGAATCTATTTCATGTACTTATGATTGATTTTCCTTGAGGAAGATCAGATGATGTGGGTAAAAAAGAGACGACGCTATTCTTGTTAGCGAGGAAAATCATAAAATTATAGAGGGAAAACGTCACTGAGAAAAATTTCTTGGACCTGACTAACTTGGAACATTCAAATTCTGATATTTCTTCACGAATCATAAGTTCATCCTATTATTTGCACTGTTTAACTTTTAACAGTTTCATAAACATGTTGTTAACCCTTTCTACACCTACTACATATAATTTATATGAAAATTATTTAAAAGAAACAAAATAATAAATCAAAACCTACAACGATCTCAATTAATCTACGTTTAAACTTGAGTTTAATTCTCAATTCTTCAATTGTAACATATTCCGGCAGAATATGATGTAATCACACGCCACCTCTAAATGATATTACCGAAATAATTCCAATCTCATCAACCAAATGAAAACTCGAGCAACACTGCCAGGATATTCACAATGCACCTCATCAACATAGCAACCATCACGGGCTTCACCCTAATCCCACCCGCTATACAAACATGCAAATCATATAAGGGAAAGGGAGGTGCAAATTGACTAACACTCCGCAGACTGGAAAATAGCAGAAGCACAAAATCAACAAGTAAATATTTATTCGACAACATTACACACATACTCGCCTTTAATCACCTCATAGGATAAATGCAAACAAAACAAAACAAAAAAAAGGTTATTACTAGAAGTGCAGTGATTCAATTATTGCACTTTGCATATCGAATCTTTCAATTCCAACTTTGAAACCCCGTACCAGTCACTGTTCGTTTTAAACAAAGAATATAATAAGAAGGAAGAAAAGACGTTTAAAGTAGAGGATCAATTGCCAAAATTAATATAATTTTTGTTAAAATCAAACAATTGTCAATCTTGAAGTGAGTCCATACTTAGAAAAATGAATTTCCTTATGTTTATGTAATCAATTTTCTTTTTCTTCTTTTTAATAGAAAAATAAACCAATATTTTTATTCAACACAGTGTATAGAGCTTAGTTTTTGCATGATACTACATCGGATCAGGTTTTCATAGATATAGAATGAACTTTAAACAATTAGGGTATTTTACCATTCTAGTGTAGAGGAAACTTCCAGCAACGCATTACATGGTACTTTTACTATCATCAAATGAAACGAAACTACATCTAAGTTTATTTTAGGATCTTACAAATGATCTTAGTCAAGAACGCCTCAAATTTTCTTTCTCAAGACTTGGCCTAACACTCAATATACCTTCATCAGCTAGTTTCAGGATTTGTGTAGCAATGGTTTTAACAGATATTAGTAACAAAACTTTTGATTCGATTTTAACTCTGTAATCATGAGTCTTTTAGCAATATGCAAAACTTACGGTGAACGATTTGCATTTACGTTGTTATGTGTAAAACAATTAGAAAAATCAAGTATAATGAAAGAACTACAGGCGTTCTGTCGAACTATAGAAATTTCCTATAAAGTAGGGACGATAAGCAACAAAGTAACATCATGTTGGACAAATATCTTTTTTCTATAACTAAAATAATAAAAGCAGTATTTTAAATATTAGTTTTCCAAATTGATATAAAAATCAGTACGATACTCATTTCCTCAAATGCGAAAAAGAAAGAAAGACAGAGAGACAGAAAGAGAGAGTAAACACTTGTACACAGCGTATGATTCACATACTTTCTCTATTTGTTCATATTATATTGAATCTTCCTCAATCAGTGAGAAGACTTAATAGTTCGCTAAGTGAATACTAATTTTAAATGCTCCTATATGCGACTTTTTTTAAAAAAAAATCTCGAATTACAGGGTATAATACAAACAAAAAGATTGGACAAAGCGGGCAAAGAAGAAAATGAAGAAAAAATACAGCTAAAGGAATTCCAGAAAGAAATTTAATAGGCGAAAAATTTCTCGTTTCAGAATCTACGTGATGGCTTTTCTGTTCAAATTAAAAACAGACGTCGAGTCTAACACGAATGTTGAAATGGAGGAGGAAAAGTCTGAGATAAAGTTTAGAGGGTTGTAAAATGGAGATACTCTACTCTACTCATTCGGTGCTCATTTCAGTAGAGAATAGGCTCGTCGTCTTCTTAGGTCGTTGATGCTCTGGTGTAAATTTAGCTATCAAAGGGGAAAACAAAGAAAGAACGATCTTCAATGCTGTCAACAACCATTCCCATGTGCAATCAGATTTGAACTTATTAATTATAACTTGTCTCCATCTTTGATATAATGCATTATCATAGAACAATCTGGAAACTAATTATATTGATGAGGTATAAATTAATATAGTTATACACTATTCGACATACGGGAAATCAACATTTGCTATACAAATATTTGTAATCATACAATACATTTACTCTCACTCGTTGACTTATTCAATGCAAAGAAAGTACAACAGCACATAGCAGAGCGCTTACTTGTGGTAAATAGGTTCTGGCTCGAACTAGGCACGTCGGCTTGTGGAGAACATGTCAATCTGTGAATATATTCTGTGTTCTCCTGTTTTTCTCTCTACTCTCTTCATTCATCTCAGTTTAAGGAAATTTCCAAAGCATATTAAATATATTTAACTCCCATTTATTTCATTTAATTATCATAGTAACTTTTGTCTCTTAGTAGCAAGAATATCAATGAAAAGATGGTCAGGTACAGTTTTATCGTACTTAATGTTATTGTGTTCACGTCGTACTATACAAGAATTGAAAGAAAATGAAATGAAATCTTTGAGTTTTACGTCCCACGGTTATGCCGTTTAGATTAACGGAAACGGTGATGATGAGAAATTAATGAAATGGTGGAATGATGAAAGTGGGAGGAAACGAGAGAACCCCGAGATAACCCACGAGCACGGTGAAGAATTGAAAGAACTGTGAGACAAAGTACGATTTTGGTAATAGTTTCGTGTGATATTCACTACACAAAACAGACTTGACACAGTGTTTTCTGATGAATCACAGTTTGATTTACCTTATGTAAACTGAAGAATATTATATATATATATATATATATATATAAACCTGAAAACTCTCAATCTGCATGAGTCAGTGAAAGTAGGGGCACGGTCATCAATGTCAGGGCAAAGCATTATTCGACCCTTTTTCACATAAACATTGTGGACAGACGTGCACTCAGGAATTGTTGTTTGGAGGGTGTTGTTAGCGTACGTTTTCAGCACCAAAGCTTACATGCTACGTGGACCTACAGTTTAACCCCAATCAATGCAATACCTTTAATGCTCCTTAACGACGATTGCGCCTAGGAGCCCGCGTATCAGGAGTGCGCGAGCTAGTCACTAGACCAGCGTTTTTCAGCCGCTCTGTCGCGAGATTTTTAATGTCTTCTAAGATCTTCCGCAAAGAAATTATCTTTAGAATAAAATAAAAATTTATCGCCAATCGACTTATATTTCTGATGGTAATATTTCTTTCTCATATTCCTGCTTAAGAGTCATAAGTTTCTTTTATGTTAATATGTTTCTATTCAAGAGTCTTACGTGATTTGCTTGTGAGATTTGTACCTCATAGTCGTTCCATAACTAAAAAAAATGTATTATATCTACTTTTATGTGTTTGTTTTTTGCATCTAGGAAAAGATATCACATGCAGGGGTGTCAGGAAAGTTTCAAACGTACTTTGGTGTGCCCCAAAGGAAAAAAAAAAAGTTGAGAAACTTTACACTAGACCAGCGGGAAAGACAAAAGGGTTATTGTATCAACATGATGGTGACCAAAATCATTCATCACATGAAACATTTGTGTATTGATTGATAGTGTATCATTGGGGGGATTTATAGCCCACTTGCACCTTTGACCTATTCCACTTGATCATTTCTTGTGGGGTTATTTAAAAGATGTGTACAATAACAACAAAGTAATCTTACAATTTCCCCAAACACACCAGCTGCGTAAACAGAAATTCATCATGGGAGGATTCAACCACCCAACTTCCTATTGTTTCACAACGCGCCATATCTTAACATGGTAAATGTTTATTTGTTCTATAAAATCTTGTTGAAGGGAGAGGGAGATTAAAATTCGGAATCCACCCCTTGCGTATGTGACTGGCATGCTATTAATAGCACGAAGCCCGTAGATATGAGGTAGTGTTTCGTACTTTAAGATAACGTCATAAAATACTATTAATTGCCAAACCATACATTCTAACCACAACATATCAATTTGTTTCTATATTTCAGCACATACCATGTCTAAAACTTGCCCCTAGATTATTTTCGCAAAGTTTATCCATTAATTTAATAGAGGTTTATAGAACATTTCGGTAGAATGATTAGTATTCTGAAGAACATTATGTGAACAATGTACTGTATTTGTGTTATTATTGAAATTCAGTATTTGTGGAACCCTTGATCCCTTTTAAAAACAAATAATAGCAGCTTACTTTCACCCGTTTATTAAAAGAGGAAAAAGCAAGAAAGAAATCACTAAGAAATATTGATTATTATTACGTTTATTGCATTATAAAATTAAGATGTAAGAATCAGACATTCTTAAAGCATCTGTATATTATATGTTCGTAAGAGTTTTTAGTTACAAGACTTCAGGGATATGCTACTGGACATTATTATTATTATTATTATTATTATTATTATTATTATTATTATTATTATTATTATTATTATTATTATTAATAATAATACCCTGGAAGGTATGCAACTTATTAACCATTATGAACTTGACGTCCAGCGTACCGGCACCTTTATTTTTTGAAATAAAAACACTGTACATATACAGGGCGTAAAATTTCCGTTCGCCAGGTCGCTACTGGCGACTAGAAATTTACAGTTGGCGACCAGTGTTCAGTAAGAATGGTTTCTACCTAAACTCACAGGGCTGCGCAGTTTCTATTTCGGACGAAAATAATTGTCACTGAGTGAGAGAAAATACGGAATGTGAAGTCTTCACAACGGACATCGAAAGTGAAGCCTCAATAACTAGGGGAACCCAAAAACATAAAAAGCATAACAGCAATTTACATGTATGATTGGTACCTTGAACATGGTTGTGGTTGTATAAGGGTCCAGAAGAAACTAATTTTAAAAGCATAATAAAGCATAATTTTAGAAAATAAAGCATAAAGCATAATTTAAAATATATATAACAATTCTTGGAAAATTCTATTTAATTGTAAGTTTAACATGCTGTATTAATACTTTATAAAATTAATATTTACAATGCAAAATCATTGAGAATGTGACATTGCAACAATGAAAAGCTTATTTTTATTTCGGTGTAATCCTTTGATGTGGAGAAAAGAAAAAAGGAAAAGAAAAAAACTTTCCACCAACAGTGAATAATACACAAGAACTCCAAACTATATAGTTATGTATACCTCTTGAACTTGAGCACTTTCTGTACTTTTTGGTGGCATTAGTTTCCCTTTCTGTATATAGGCACCTTTAAGGAGCACACAAGTGACAAAAAAAAAGTGGCTCGAGTAAAGCATATCTCTTTACAGTGTATTAAGTAGAAAGTTTATTAAATATGAAAGAAACTAGTTGCATAAAATATTAATAAACACATCAAGATATTTAGAATATTTAATGTTTAGTAAATATTATACATTATACACGATTAATGTAAAACAATGATTGAAATTAACAACAAAACATAATAAAGCATAATGTGGAAAACAATAAAGCATGATTAAACAAAAAATAAAGCATAATGTGGGTTGTTCTATTAATAACATTGTAATTCTCCCCTTCTTTCCTTAAGGACTTCGATCCGGAAACTGCAATCGACAACTATATTTTTAAACGTGTATATGAATTGTCCAATTCAAAATTAATTATAATGAATCTAACTGTCTGGTTTTGAAATTTTATGCCCTGATGTAGTTTCTTTCTTTGTCAAACCAAGGGCCGAGGGGGCGAGGGGACCTGTCAATTTATACGTGAAAGATACTGGCGACCATCATTTTTGAATGGAGAGTGAGTCTGATTTTGAAATTTTGCACCCTGATATATACATATAGGGTGACAATTTATCTAGAATTTACCTAGTAATAATGGAGAAACCAAAAGAGGAAGAAAAGTGAAACTTTGCGTGAAGCAACTGTAAGGAGGGGGACATCGTTTTACATATTAAACAATACCATCCAGTGAACAGAGTTGCCATCCCAGTATAAAGTTATATTTTTTTAAAATGACGTCAGATTATTACATATCTCAAATCATAACGTTACACGAAAACTTAAAATTAACGTGGTTAAATGAAATTTTATTATTCAGTGTTGCAAATTAAGGATGTTACAATATCATAAACATCCAAAGTTTGGAAGCCTCTATCGCACATACAGCAAGACAACGGAGATGGACAAGACAATGCACATCGGAAGTATTTTAGCGTTAGAAACAATGGTCATGGTATAATTTGTTTTGAATGAATAGCAACGAAGTTATAAGGGCTTCAAAATTTGAATTTTTACGAAAGGCCTTATTTCAAAAAAAAAAAAAAAAAAAAAAATGCTTGAAGTAGTAGCATATCTAGTTACTTGTGTGGTTTGCAATGGATGTGTAAATTATTTTGTCGTTTACAGCACCTCGAAATCTCAAACCGTTTCTGAGATATGATAAACATTGCTTAAGTTTGCACACTGCTTAAATCATGTAATTGCGTAGGATTGTTGTAATTAGACCTACAAAAGTTATTTCTGCAGTGCTATAAAAAAGAAGAAAACAACAATTAATTTAAATATTGCCCAGGAATACGCCATTTTCAGCAGTGTTGCGAATTTTATCAATGTTTATCATATTTCCGGAACGGTTTAATATATCGAAGTGCTGTAAACAGCAAAATGATGTGTTTGCCAATTGCTAACCACACAAGTAATTAGATATGATACTTACCTTAGCATATTTTCGAAATAAAGCCTTTCAAAAATTCAATTTTTTAAGCCCTTGTAACTTCGTTGCTATTCATTCAAAACAAGTCATACCATGACCATAGTATCCAACGCTAAGATACTTTTGATGTTCATTGTCTTGTTCATCTCCATTGTGCTGTATGTGTGATAGAGGCGTCCAAATTTTGGATGTTTGTAGTATTATAACATCCTTAGTTTGCAACACTGAATAAACGTGGTATTTTAAATTTTCGTTTAACATGTTGATTTGAAATATGTAAATCTGACATAGTGCCATTTGAAAAAATAAAACTTTATATGAGGATGGCAACACTGTTCACTGGATGGTATTGTTTAATACGTAAAACGATGTCTCCCTCCTTGTTGCTTCATGCAAAGTTCGCTTTTTCCCTCTTTTGGTTTCTCCGTTATTACGGATGTTCCAGATAAATCGTCCACCCTGTATATCATTATACATATTAGTGCGTTCCACGAATAACACTAAGACCCGTCTTCTGAAGAAACCAAGCCAGATAGAAACATGAAACCTTCTGTAACCTTCAAGGGATATAAAATACAACATTATGATGATAAGGAGAATCCCCCATGAGGAAGCTCAAGGGAGTTACGGGGGTAACTCCAAAATTTTAAATAGCATCCTCCAAATCAACTAACGCCCTTCATACCCTTCTCACGGGTAACCTTATTTGTCTGGAATATTCCACTTCCTCAGAAAAAAAATATACTAAAGAATTATACTTTCTTCTTGCACAATTTCCATTCATGTTACATGTCTCATTCCTGAGTTATTATAACAGTTCAAAGTAGAAGGACCAATTTTGTGAACACACTGTACTTTATTCTATTTATTCAATTAATAACTTATTCAATAGTTATTTAACAGTTTATTTCATTCCATTTACAAAATGGATGTGGTCTCTCACGCTGATTGTGCACATGCCAGGTGGGTACACGTGATCATTTTCGTAGTTTAAGTATTTCACATTTTAACAGCTTTATCGTTCATTACGTCCTTCCTTTCGAGCACCTCACATTTATAAGCACATGATACACCATGTAAGTGGTGAGGATTTGGCGCCAGTGGTATATTAAATCCATGACCAAGACTACAAAAACTTGGGACCATTAGAGCTTCACTTTTTCAATAAATATATGCACCAAGCTTGGTTTAAAAAGGTCTATGTTCAAATTCTTAGAAAAGATATTTGTTTTGTATAGTAACAAGAATACATGTTTTTACTTTGAAATAAAGACCTTTGATCAGCTTTATTATTATTATTATTATTATTATTATTATTATTATTATTATTATTATTATTATTATTATTATTAAATGACTATACGCAAACATAAAAAAAAACTATTTACGGTAAAACTTGTATTTTAATACTGTTACCATTTTACATAAGTAACAGTTTCGATGCAAAATCTGGTCTTTTTCTCCAACAATTTCAAACTGATTTCAGAGATTTTTTCAATAAGATAACTAGCTCTAAATTTTAATAATTGACTTGCATCACGCGGAATTCAGAGTCAATATTATTGACTAATAATAATAACAACACAGGACAGGCAAAAATATTGTTCTTTTTGGGGGAACTCATCACTGACTATTGTTTTTTTTCTTCACAAGTCTTAAGCTGACTCTACAAAATATTTGAAGTTATCACTAATTCAAATCTTAATTTGTGTTCTACATTTTTTTACCTGCACTTTTATATTCTCAGAGTACATGTGAAAGATAGCCATATTTAAACTTATTCAAGAAGAAAATGATCTTATTTTAAATACAAAAGTTGAAGATTATTATCGTGCAGATAATCACTATAATCTTACCGTACAGAAATAATAGCTAGATCAACGTCAGTATCCTGTGATCTGTAAACGTTATGCATCTTCGTTTCCTCCACACCCACATCACGTACAACATGATCACAATATCACAGCAATAACACAACAAAAACACTCATTTCCGTTCTGTTTTACCCCCTAATCGCTATCTACCCAAGGTCTCCCGTACACAATTCCTCGCGGAAGCGAAAAACATGGTTTCTCGCAACGTTGGCACGCGTCGGACTCAACTATACATATGCTCAAAGAGTAACACAGGTATTGTACAGACTTACATTGTATGTGACGAAATAAAAAAATCCAAGGCCACCATACATAGTCGTGCGTTAATTTACAGAAGCGCAGCAGCTCTATTAGCTGTACAGCCAACATACAATCGCTGCTAGTTAGCTGCTCGACAGGTAAATGAAACGTCAACACACACAACATAGTACTACAAGTCTCGAAGTCATTAGATAAGAACGCGATACAGATTTGCAGAAAATAGATACATTCACTTTACACGACCGCTAATATACAGAAAATAAAATTAAAAATGATTCATACTATCGTATTTATGATATGATTATAAGAAGAGCGATTTTATCTAACAAGGTCGAATAACTTAGCTCTCCATAATTTTACCTTACGTACATTACTTCTAATAAGCATTTTCTTACACTAAAAATCCATTAAAATTAAAGTTATTAATTTCTTCATATTTAGAAGTTACTGTCAACAGAAGTAACTATATATTTCTATCATATTGGATTAAAAATTACGTACTACAATGCTTCCAACATGAACACATCTTAAAGTAACATTTACAAATCACAAATGTCTCAATATTTATTTCTGTTACATCAGAAGAAAGTCTATGTAATTCTTCCAACATGAATACCATAATAAAATAAGCTTTACAAATTATTCGGGGTTAATTTCTTAACAACATGGTATACTGTTAACGTCGATACATTTTATTCACAAGCACAACATGCACGAAAATATACATAACTAAAATCTTGTGTGGTGATAAAAGACTGGTCATCTTTAGAATTAAGGCACTAACTGGAGTACAAAGAATTTCATCAACGCGATTCATAGTTTCAAATTCATCGTCTCAGCTTTTTGTATATTTATATAGTGAATGTGTAATTTTCATATCTTGTTGAAGCAGAAGGTTAAAAGCCGGAAATTCCCTTTGCGTACGCCATTATGGTGATACCTAATATGATGAGGATAAATACATACAAATATTTTCCACATGCATTTTTATGAGAAGTTATCCATCTCGCTTTTCTAAAGCAAGGAATTGTCTTGTGTATTATATATATATATATATATAGCTCAACATTTCCGATATACAATTCATCCAAATCTGATAGGCAATAGAAACCAAGTGAGACAATTAGCTCTAGACAGTAACTGCTTAGTAACCAGCGTCACCTCACTGTAAATTATAAAGTTACTTCATTCACTGACGAAATTTCAAGAGTGTCCAATTATATGAGACTTATTCCTTATATAAAATTAACAATCTAGTAGATATGTACCGTTTATTTCAATGATAATTTTTTAAAAATGACTAATAACTTACAATTGCAGCATTTTTATTCGGAGAGCTCTATCCAGAGCTCGAAATGCTTATTCACACTTATTTGGACATGTTCATACCAAAAGTTTTTAGATCAACATTTGAATCAGGCACTCATATGAATATTAGTGATGAGTTCTTGATAAAATTTCCAGTGTTTACTATGTTGATGATCGGCGTTGGAGCACGTGTAACAGTTTACAATTTTTATTTAAGTCCCACTTTATGTTCATTAGGCTAAAGGAGACGGATGACTAATGAAGTTAAATTTTTGTGCTCCACTGGAATTGAACCCAGGACCATACGCGCTAGCCAATAGATCAGTAGGAAGGGCTAATTTACATTTCGACATATACGATTCGAAATATAGTATATCATCCTGGTCTTCTCTTTTTGCCCTATTTCCTCCTTTAACTAACTACGGGAATTAATTAACTGGAAGTCACTACCTAAAATGTAATTAGTAATAACATGAAACTATTCAATTTTAATGAAGAATAGTTCCCCTATAAAATCCTGGCTAATACTGACGAAGTAAGGTAATCATCAAAAGGATACTATTAAGAATATTTTCACTGTTACAATGAAAGTTTGGTAAATAAACAAAGAAGTCTCTACAAGCAAGTCATAATAGGGGTTCTTACCTTTTCATCAAAGAAACCCTGGTCATCAGTTCGCTGTTGTCCTAGAAGCCGATCTGTCTCTAAATCGGTGTCGGGTTCTTCTGAAACAAAGAGTCTTAGTATCAAATTTTGACACAAGTATATATGCCCAAGGTAGAGTTTTATAATTAAAGTTGTATAAAACTTAGATATCTAAAGAAAAAAGAATCATATAATGCTTATTACATACAAATTCACAAATCTATATTACAGTTTGGAAGAAAAGAACATTTGACTTCCAAGCAAATCAAAAAAAGAAAATAAAAATTAAAACAAAATGATACACACTTCTTCAAAGACACCTTGTAAAACTGCAGATACATTCGAACGTGAATACAATCTGATTAGCGTTCTTCTCCCGATAACATTATATTTTAGAAAATTTCTATGTAAATTAATACGAAAGTTTAAGGTAGAAAGCATTGGTATACATATAAAAGATAAAATATGACGGTATGGCTGACAGTTCAAGTGCGTTGAAAAACTAATTTAATACATCAAGCTGTTAAAAACTTATACATACGATAGTATTGTAACTCAATATCCATATTTAGAATGGTGAGGTAAGAGCACAATGAAGTTTAATAACTGCTGGAAATCAAACCCAATTTAATACCAATCTCCTAATATTAGTTGGCCAGGCACCGCACAATCTTAGAAGTAGGCGTTTTAGGTATATGGTGAAGTGTGGTGTCGTGTGGATATGACAAGACAGAAAGAGTTGGAAGACAGTGATACGAAAAGTCGACTCCAACGAACTGGGGAAAATTTAGAAGATACATTATATGTGACCGGCTCAGACGAAACAAGGCTTATGCCTAAAAATTCGATTTTCTGGTTTTGACGGTTTCTATGCCTTCAAATCCTCCTCTGTTACACGTCATTCGTAGCAAGTGTGATGTTTGTTATGTGTTACAAAATTCATACGCATAAGAGGTTCTGACAATCAACCCCTCCCCCTTCAACCAGAGTAAGAAGTAATTTTAGTCCTCAGATGCTACCTGAACAACAAATAAAGATTCATACAGAATGCATAGTACGTACTTTATAGCACATAAAATGATGCTTAATGGGAGATGTTTGTCACATACGCAATATATAGTGTTCAGAAACAAAACAAGGTGATTGGATACAAAACAGCTTGTAAAATATGTTGAAGATAGAACGGCGATTACATTGACAGAAAAATGGTATCTATAATCACAATTATATCGATCCTAATCGTGCCGAAAAAGTAATCCAAACATTGATCTCCACTGACAACATTTAAAAGGAACCTTGAAAACAATTAAGTAGCTATGCTTACGATCCTACATGAACCGGACACCGCCCCAACACCGGCCTCGCTGTCCCCGGACCGCAGCTTCTCTTGTGGGTTTGCTGATGAATTGATCTGCATTGGCTGGATTTACACACAAAGGATGAACTTCTCCGTACAAGGTACCACTGACGCTTCAGCGACAAACCATCTGGTTTCATTTTGGCAGTTTGACTTTGATTATGTTGACCAACAGAATGTCAGAATTCTTTACATTCGACTGACTCCCGTTATCTGATGGTAAAGTGGTGATATTTTGCGTTTTTGAGTACTGAGGAATAGTACTGCTGCAAAAACGTATCCTACTTACTTCACTTCACATAGCTTCGAGTAACTGAGTCATAGGTTGCTACTCCGAGACTGTAACTACAAAGGGGATGCTACAACCACGAAGTGCATTAAGTTGACACGTGTCAATATGAAATTTAGAGAAATCTTATTTTTCCCAATAGCATCTTATTTTTCCCATACGAGGTATTGGACCAGAGCGTTGTTCTTGTTCTGACCTGTCACAAAACAAGACCAATTCGTCCCTGCGTTGCATATTACTGAGAGAGTTATCTAGGAAACTACAGACCATATTCACTCCCTTTCCACAAATATGAGCTTTGTCAATGGTGTATGTGTGTGAAGCTTGCTGCTTTCATAATAGACCCCGAAAAGTTGCGAAATCCGAATAGATTTAAAGCACGAGGGGGAGTCAAATGAAAACCATAATTATTTTTTTTTAAATATTATTTATTGGTCACACAAGGTACAGAAGTAAATCACTTTTCAACATAGTCCCCTCCTCGTTCAATGCAAGTCCGCCAGCGCTTCGCAAGAGCCTGAATACCTGCAGAAAAAAAGTCTTTTGGGCGACGGCGCAACCACTCGTGCACCGCGTTGCGTACCTCTTCATCGGAGTGGAACTTCCTGCCGCCCATTGCTTCTTTGAGCGGACCAAACAGATGGAAATCGCTCGGTGCGAGGTCTGGCGAGTAAGGGGGATGTGGGAGGCATTCAAATTTCAGGTCTGTGATGGTCGCAACCGTTGCACACGCCGTATGGGGCCGTGCATTGTCGTGTTGCAGCAGCACACCGGCTGACAGCAATCCACGTCGTTTCGTTTTGATGGCAGGCCGGAGATGATTTTTTAGGAGGTCCGAGTACGTAGCACTCGTCACAGAGGTTCCTCGTGGCGTGTAGTGTTCCAAGATGATGCCCTTTTTGTCCCAAAAGAGGGTCAGCGTAACCTTCCCTGCAGACGGCTGTGTCCGAAACTTTTTGGGTTTCGGTGATGAGGAGTGGCACCACTCCTTGCTCGCTCGCTTTGTTTCAGGCTGATGGTAATGCACCCATGTTTCGTCACCAGTGACGATTCATGACAGGAAGGCATTACCGTCACGTTCAGCACGCCACAAAAGGTCTTCGCACGCATCAACACGTCGCTGTTTCAGTTCAGGCGTCAGTTGTCGGGGCCCCCATCTTGCAGACACCTTATGAAACTGGAGAACATCATTCACAATATGATGTACCGATCCATGACTCATGTGTACACATGCTGCAATTTCGTCTATTGTCACACGGCGGTTTTCCAAAACGATGGCTTCAACGGCTGCAATGGTCTCTGGAGTCACTACGCGCCGGGCCTGGCCGGGGCGTGGAGCATCGGCCACAGACGTAACACCATTTGCAAATTTCCGGCACCATTCATAGATTTGTGGCTGTGACAAACACGCATCTCCATACTGAACCTTCATTCGCCTAAAAATGTCAATCGGTTTCACACCTTCACTACGCAAAAACCGAATCACAGAACGCTGCTCCTCGCTGGTGTATGTGGCTAGTGGAGCTGCCATTTTGGAACTGTTGTTGCGCCGGTGTTTGTGCATCTGCCGCCTGCTGCCACCTAGGAGACATCCGGCATACTATCGTAAACAGGCATGCCAACTTACAGCTCACTGGCGCCATATGCGGATTTTTATTTCTACTTTTATGGTTTTCAGTTGACTTACCCTCATAGCTACTGGCGACAACCTTAATTAAACATCTTGTTGAATTCTGTAACTCCATGAAATACTAAGGCATTTCAATGGGCAACGTGTGTGGAATTTTCTGATTACACTGTACTGTAGAGCGTGTTGCTGTATAAAGTCAGTACAGTTTTTAATTCATCCGTTCTTCATGAGATTTCTCAAGCGACACAACCTATGAAGACGACTCCTTCAATCGCGTGGACCTAACTGCAGTTGTACTACGTCTATTCGATATAGTTGTTGTAGGCGACTTCAGCGGCGAATCGTCTGTTGGCTCACTTGCAAATAAAATTCGATTGATGTCCTCGAAACCATCCATCGTAACGTATGCAATATTAGACCAATACGTAAGAGTTTCGAAATGAAATGAAATATTTCAGTTTTACGTACCACGGTTATGCCGGTTAGGCTAAAGGAGACGGTAATTATGAGAAATGAATGAAATGGTGGAATGAAGAAAGTGGGAGGAAATGGGAGAAACCCGAGAAAAACCACGAGCACGGTGTTTATCCACCACAAAGTCCACACGGCGCGAACTGGGATCGACCCCAAGCACCGGAGGTGAACGCTCTACCACTGAGCCCCCGTAAGAGTTTCGAGGTTATTATTGGCTCTACATAGGAAATACGTTACCGCGAACTTATTACCTTGTCACAAAATACGCTATTGCACAAAAAAATTGTCATTTCGATGTCACGCAGTCAGTAATACTCACACATCAACTGAAACGTATTCGTTTGAGACACATAGACACATCCTACTAGCGCAAACCTCTCTGCCCACTAATAGCACGTATAAGAACATCACGAACAGCAAGTTTGTAACACTGCAGCATATGAGAACAGTACGAAACATCGTAAACATTCCTCAATTAACGGCGCAATAATTACGAAGTCGTACTGTCTCTTCTTCGTACTCGATCTTCTCGCGTACTGCCTTTTAGACATATACCGCCTTATGCAGAGTCATTTTGATGTATGATTATCGTCGTACTAACGGCCTGACTACTGCAGGAAACATGTTAGTCGAACTCTAGTATGGCACTAATCACGCGTCAGAATGACTCTACACAAGGCCCATAGAGACGAAATTTTGTTGCAACAATTTTGATATTTTGTAGCATTAATTGTCACAATTTTCGCATTTATTTTTTTAAATGTAGCACTTTTTTTTTAAATCATGGAACTTGTAAACAGTATATTTTTGGTAGTAAGATATATATATATATTGGATATACATCTTGATTAGGTGCACATTCTAACTAATGTATTCACCGAAATATACAAATTAATGCAAAAATTTGAACACTTCCTCTAACGTCATAGTTAGTTAAAGTAAGTAACAATCAATCATATACTTGGAAAAGAATCTCTCGGCATCAACACTCTAGACTGGCAACCATATTGAACGTAACGAGCTGACAGCAAAAGACCTGTGGTTAACTTTTAAACTGTTTAACAATGATACAGTGTCAATTTCCTTATCCTTACTGTTGAGAACTTCAATAACCTCACTTGTAAATTCACGGTAAGCAACCAACAGATCGCGAACATTTTCACCACAAAAAATAGTAAAGAATTTAAACAACAGTTCAGTTTTGTTCATGTCTACATCTTTATGAACTGAAACAGTTTCTGGATCAAATAACTCGCATTTTTTTTTCGTAAACGCACCGTTTCTTAAGTTAAATAATATTGAAAATGCGCTTTTTAGTTATTAGCAATAATTAACAGGAATTGCACTTTTTCGTTTTCATTCTCATTTATCGCAAGTAATGCCAAATTTCGCAAAAATTTGCGATAATATAAACGTGATTTCTGGCTCTGAAACGAAAACTTTGAGGTTTCCTGAAACATATACGCATTTTTTTTTTAACGTTTCGCACTTAACGCAAAAGTTTCGTCTCTAGACAAGGTGATTTTTTTTTTCGAGCCGGACAAATATATTCATTCTCGGAACCTTATAGCTATGAAAGCGCATCCATTTCCGAATCTAAAACTTTATCTATACTGAACCCACTCGTAATTTAAGCACAGTATTGAACATCAAAACAAAAAGGTAAACTTTTTCTCAATTACTTGCTCTAATAAGGGTTTCATCTGGTAATGCTGTGTTCTGCTGTAAAGCACTTTAGTGGAAAATATAAAAGAGAGGCCAAAACTCTTGGTTTTAAATAATCTACTTTCATTTAAGGTTCTCCCGGGAATAGCAATCACGCAATGTACAACAGGCTACTATCAGAACGAAGTAAATTTAGCGACGACAATCGTCAGTTGAGGAGCAGACGTAAACCGCTAACGAAGACAAAATTGTATTAAGTCCAGTCATGGCTACTCCATAATTAGCGAGCAAGCGGGCATCGTTTCAGTAATTAATTGACATTCACTACGAAAAAAAAAAAAAAAAAACTTTCACATATTTCTTCTCGTTCATTGCTACGATGATAATGTACTAAACTGTACCAAACGAGGGATTATTTTATTTTCAAAATTCGATAAACGTTAAGTCAGTACACATGCTTGAAGGATTATTTTTTGTATACTTCTATTTTTATTTGTAAAAACTGCCTCCTATTTCTGTATTACAAAACAGGTGAATACATATCTCATTTTCTCCATACGCACACAAAAAGCAATAATTAATTAATTGGAAATATAACTTAAATTGGTTTGTACATTAAGAATTGTAATGCAAAAAATACTACTACGATACCGTTTTCGCAGGTAATAACTTTCTTTACACCCATTGTGCCAGCTGATGTCCAAATACTGATGTTTATTGGCCTCTACATAGCTTGGAAACTACAGACTGGAAACAACTTATTGTTATACTAAGTATAAATTTATCTTCGCAGTCTCGCTAACTCTTTCATGATCAAATTTTCAAATTGAGTGTTCTGAAATGATAACCATTTGTTCTTACCTTCTTCCTTATTGTTCAATCGCTGTGAATGCAACATTTGCTTGCTAATAGAACAAAAAGTCAAATGTTTAATAGCAAATAAAATAGTGACGGTTATTTCCTTTCCATTACCACAATGATTATCACTTTAATAATAATAATAATAATAATATTATTATTATTATGCAAACGCGTAAAAAAGTATTGGAAGTCTTATAGAATGACTATGTCCATCTGTGTGTCGACAGGCATCAGAGTAAAAACGGCCAGAGATATGAAAAAGTGCTTTTTTCGGAATCGGTTCAACGTCTCAAGAATAGGTTCTATTCTATAAGTTAACCCTCAATTTCAACCACTTCCGGTTTGAATAAACTGTCTTTTGTCATCGAGACTATATGCGATGAGACCTACAATTTAAAGTGGAATCTAAACCAATGTAGTGCGTTCGATCCTTTTCTATCGGGATTGTGCACCAAAGACTCATGGACTTTCATGGAGTAAATTCAATTTATGCATCAACCGTAAATGTTAACTCCTAACACTCGCAAATGAAAAATGAAATGAAATCTTTAAGTTTTACGTCCCACGGTTACGCCGGTTAGGCTAAAGGAAACGGTGATGATGAGAGATGAGTAAAATGGTGGAATGAAGAAAGTGGGAGGAAACGGGAGAACCCTGAGAAAACCCACGAGCACGGTGTTTGTCCACCACAAAGTCCACACGGCGCGAGCTGGGATCGAACCAGGGACTCCAAGCACCGGAGGTGAACGCTCTACCACTGAGCCATCGCGCCCCCCACTAACAAATGAAGTGGAGTGTCATTCAGGTTGTTGGTTCCAATATTATTAGATTTAGCTTAAGGAGAAATTATCTACTGGCATGTACTTATCTTGCAACAGAATGGATGAAACTGAAACCAAGGTCATTGCCGTCTACTATCGAATTTGACGAATGTATGATGGACTGCAAGTCAGAAAGTATAGAGATTATATTGTGTTGTTACTTCGTGCAGTAGAGTCTACAGACTAACACAGCTGAAGAAGAAGAAACGGTTAATATGAATTGAATGTTTTATACCTGTGGAATTTAATAAGGCTTTTCAGTGGATGGTGTAATATTTCCTCGTCTCCTGGGTATACACTGAGTTTAGATAAGCCGAACTATTAACCAATGAAATTGTATAGTCAATGATTGTACCCCACTGTGTGCTGTTCTTCTGTGATCCTAGATGTAAATATACTGTATACAGGGTCAGATCCAGGATTTTCTGACGAGGGGTGCACCCAGACCAAAATAACCAATCACACTGAAGCTTTTCAAAATGACATGTGACAATATTCTTTACCTCTGACAACACTGATGCATAGAACGGAGGAAAGTATTTTAAAGAGTGTGTTACGCAGGAAAAAAAAATCTCTCCTCCTGGTTTCTGTTTTCGCCGTAACTGACAACTGTATTATTTTGCTTGGTGAATCATTTTCCTTCATCCTTCAAAAAATCGAATTAAACTATTGCTTTTGCAAAGCACTGCTTTCTTAAAGACCCAAATGCAATCGTGTTGACAGAAAGTTTGGGAAAGTGTTGCTATTTTCACTGCTAGCTTCTCATTTTAGATAGTATATTTTTTACAACGAAGGGGGGGGGGGGAGGGACGTGCACCGCCTCTAAATCCGGCCCTATGTGTATATTACTGAACGTGTACAGTTGAACAACATGCAAGCCGAAGTTTGGAAAAATTACGGATAAAATCTATTGCTTTACAAAGAAAGATCAAATCATGAGACGACATACTCGTAACTAAAATAATTAAAGCTCGCGCCAAACTTAATATTCTGTAAACGAAAAATATTACGGTCGATACGTGTGACCGTTTGAGTTGTTTTTAACCGACTTCAAAAAAGAGGATCTCAGTTTGCGATTATATCGAGAACCATTGGTCATGTTTTGATGTTTTCACCAATATAATGAGCTATACCCAACGAATGTTCTTACATATAATAATTAAAAAATAATAATTTTGATAATTAATTATTACAAACAAGATATTCAATAATAATTCTAACACCTGATAAAAACAATGAAATCACAGGACGTGGTCCATGACAATTTGTACAGTAATAATCGTATGGTGTAAATTGCATAAGTATTTACCAATACCGTGGAAAAAATAATTTAATAACATATTTCATTTGTTTTGAATACTTCAATTTAGTCCAAGGTCTGGATCGTGCAGGTGGTTAAGTAGAAGCTTATTTAATATTATATATATCAATGAATGAATGCCTTTTTTTACAACTCAAAAAAGCAGAACTTTTTTAAAAAAAATACTTTTTTCTCGTTAAAAAGGGAGAAAATTATTTTGAAAAGCGCTACAATATTACTATTATTTGGGCTCGGAAGTTGAAGACCTAAAAATTGCCTAAAAAGGATCTATAAAAAGACCTAAAAATATCTTTAAAAACAGACCTAAAAATTGGAAAAAAGGAGAAAAAGTAAGACCCAATTTAATTAGAATTACATATTTAATGAATATACTGATCAAAAAATACAAGCTTCTAGTAACTTAACAGCAGAAGCGGCGTTAGGCATAGGCGAAGTAGACAACCGCCTAGGACCCCGCGCTTTAAGGGGCTCCGCATCGACACTTGTAAGAAAAAAATAACCTTATTCTTAACTTTAAAGGAAGATGTGTTAAAGCTCTCTTTAAGATTCCGCTCTCTTTATAGCGAAAAATAAGTTAGGAAAAGTGTATCCTAATTTAGAGGTGGCTTTGCGGGTTATTCTGACTATGCCTGTGTCGGTAGCATCAGCGGAAAGAAGATTTTTGCGTTTGAAACTGATTAAAACATACTTGCGGTCGACAATGAGTCAGGACAGACTTTCTTCATTACCTATATTATCTATCAAAAACGACATATCTAGCAGTATTGATATGACAGAAGCGATCTAGATGTTCAACAGCAGGAAATTTCGTCAAGTTCCCACTTAGATAAGTTTAGCAATTTTTAAATATCCTTTATGAATCTAATTTGAAGAATCAAAGGTGTTCTCCCAACTTTTTTTTTTAACATATTGTTGTTATAATTCAAAGTATACTCAAAAACTGCCGAAGAAATTCTCCACAATAGAAAAGTCAAACAAGAAAAATCGAACGATTATGATAACGAGCTCTATGAGGTGAAGCTAACAACCAAATGATGATGCTTGAATGAATGGAAATTGATCTAATTTTGTTGAAATTACGATGTAAATATTTCTTCGTAATATATATATATATATTGTAAAACTTTGTGTAAATTCGTCTCATATAAGGAAGAGGTAGAGCAGATAATAAAAAGAGTGTCCGGAATCGACTCCCACTACCAGTTTTATTATAAAAATATGAGTATTTGTACAAAATACTATACAATTTGATCTCTATTTAAAAGGGTGAGTAAAAGGTAGTCTTTGACCGAGTGGTCGCAGACAGGATCTCCAACAGAGCCCCGTAGCAGGCTAAGAGGAGTGGAGTTAAGGAACCAATGCTCCGTAGCAAGCAGAGGCAGGTTAAGTTGCCAACAGAGCCCCGTAGCAGGCTAAGCGGCTGAGGTTGGGATTCCCAGACAGAGCCCCGTAGCAGGCTAAGCCAGGAGATAGGATAGGCGTAGTCCCGTAGCAGACTAGAGGCCTGGGGTTAGGTTACTCCAAGAGTCCCGTAGCAGACTAGTGGAGGGTCACCAGAAAACTGGTGTCGAGTTGCCTTCGTCCATCCAATTTATAGGGTCCTTTTGGGTGGCGGTGGCGCTGCTGCTCCGATGTCGTCTTCTGCTCCGTGGGAGGGGCCAGAAGCCGTCGTCTGCATGTGATTACAGGTCCCTCTGGTGGAAGATCCTCTTGCCGAACCATGTGGTGTTGTTTGTAAATATTGAAGCGTGGAACTGCTTGTTTACGACATCACATAGGATATTACACCCCCCTGGCTTGTTTAAAAAATAAGCCGAAGGGTTATTTTTCTTTATATGAGGGTTGGCAACACTGAGGTATCACACACAAAAAAAAGCACTAAAACATTAATATCACTTGCAACACACAAAAAAATCACTTTTCGGAGCAGTAATAAGGTAGCGGAAGAAAAGCACTAAACAGTTAGTCCCTAATCACAGGCAGGATCGGTGCATTTTAATATGGCACTTCATTTCCCTCGAGGTAGGGCTGTTTTAAGCTTTGGCTTCAATAAATATATACTAATTCACTTATAGTAAGTGGGGTTGGAGTCTGTGTTAGCTGTTGCTCCTTAGTTGTATTATTGGTATTAAATGTTTCCAAGGGAATAGGAGATGAAATTTCTAAGCGAGACGTTTTGGATATTTTGGGTAACGAGCGAAGACGGATATATAATCTATGTAAAATTATGAGTTAGGAGTAATAAAAAAGCTAATATTGATACTGAGATATAAAGATAATTTATATTGGAAAGTTCTAATTCGAACGGCGTGATTTCTTGGTCACCCTGTATAAGGTGTAAGAGTTTCTAAAATATTTGCACTAAAGATATGTATTTCAATAAAATAATCCAATTTTAAATGTCAATGACGATAATAATGGTGGTCCTGAATTCCTGATCATCCTGTATAATGTAGAAGTGGTCATAACTTTCGGAACGTCCTGTACAATATTTATGTTGCATAATGTCAGTGACAATATGTAGTTCACAGAGGAAAAGAAAAAATATTATCGATGATAATGTAGAAATATGTTAGCTGTCCTTGTAAAAGATCATTTGCCTTTTAAATGCGGAAATGCAGATGTCAGCATTCTTTTCTTCAGCCGTAAAATAAATGAATCAGCTTTTTATAAAACAAAAAGGAAATGAATGTTTGTGTCGTTATGAAGAGTGTTTTATCTGCTGAACTCGCGTCTCTGTATTTTCTTTCTTCTTAGTGGTGAGTACTGCATTTTTTTTTTTCGCTCGTGTAGAAAATAAAATGAAGTTATTTATTCTTGTTCTATATGATCTCTGTATTCATGAAATGGCTTGATACGTTCCACTGAAATCTCCTGTATTGTTTGACGATATGAATTTGGAAATTTGATCTTATAAAGATTAGGATTAACTCTTTCGATAATTTCTAGAGGTCCTACATATTTGGATGAAAATGATTCTGGTATCCCAACTTGACGATTGGGAAAGAATACAAGTACTTTCTGTCCCTTATCAAAATTAGTTTGTTGATGTCTGCTGTCAAAATATTTTTTCTGTTTATTATAACTTGCGATTAAATTATCCTGAACGATCCCTCGTATCTTATTCAAATGTTCTTTGTTGACACACAATGTTGGAGTTGACGCTAATGCAATATCAGAGATGGTCTTAGGTTCGTATCCATACATGAGGAAAAAAGATGAATATTTAGTTCCGGCCTGCACAAATGTATTAATTGCGAATGTTATGTATGGAATTAGTTTTGGCCATTGATTTTGATTCTCCTGTACGAAAAATTTAAGAGCGTTCTGTATTATTCTGTGGAATGTTTCCACTACACCCAGATTTTTGTGGTCATACGCTGGGCAAAATTTAAATTCAAAATTGTAGAATTTTGCTAAGTTTTGCAGTCTCTTAGCGTTATGTACAGGGTGTCTATCCAAATACAGGTATGAAAAAGCTCCGTACTTAAGAATAATGTCATATATGAGAAATTGTTCAATTTCTTCTGCTGTGATGTTGTCTACAACTCTGGTGACACAGTATCGCGTGGACATTTCTATAGCAACTAGTATGTGTTTGAATTTTCCATCTCCGACTGGCACTCGCCCAATTGAATCGTACTGCCAAGCAGTGGCAATGGGTTTAGATGGGTGATGCAGCAATTGGCCCGCTGGTTTAGCTGGTAACTTCTTTAGTTTTTGACAAAGATTGCATGTCTTTATTCTATTGGCAATGTAAGCTTTCATGTTAGGAAAATAGTATTTCCTAAGCGCCGACTGGTATGTCTTGGTGTAACCAAAGTGTGGTGCCATTGGGTTGTTATGAATAGCCTCGAACCATTTGCCTAGTAAAGATTTTGGTACGCAAAGTAAATACAGCAGTCCTAATTGAGGGTGTTTCTGAGTCCTATATAATAATCCATTTTTAAGAGAAAAATATTTCGCCGCACGGAGTGTAGATAATTTGCTAGGTTCTTTATTTTCCAATACAGTAATGATATCCGAAAATGAAGGGTCCTTCCTTTGTTCATCTGCTAAATTAGGTAACATAATGGACTGGTCAATTTGAAAAGTGTGCTCTAAAGAATGTGAAGCAAAAACTTTAGCGTCTTCTGTGTCGGAGAAGTTATCAACTTCTTGATTCTCGTCCTTTTGTATATCTTGTTTGTCTTCTAAGCGGCTAAAAATGTCTGCAGGATGCTGTTGACTTTTAATGTGCTGTATTTCAAAATTGTAATCTGCCAAAAATATTTTATAACGACTAAATTTTCCGACTTTGTCCGGTTGGGTAGTGAGTGATGTCAAACATTTAGCGTCTATAAATAATTTAAATTTTCTATTCAGTAAGAAATAACGAAATTTTCGAAGAACATATATGAATGCATATAGTTCTTTTTGCCATGTGGAGGCCTTTCTCTCAGTTTTAGTAAAACGTCGACTACAATAGGAAACAACACGTTCCTGATTGGTTTTAGTATCATAACAAGCCAATATGCCGCCTGCGGAGGTTGACGAAGCATCTGAATATGCTCGGATTTCCAATGATGGATCAAAATGAAATAAAGATGGAGCTTGTATAATATCCGTTTTAAGTTTTTCAAATAGATCATCATGCTGTGTTGTCCATTTAAATTTTGAATTTTTGTCTAAAAGAATTTGAAATGGTTCCACCTTTTCCGTGAAATCTTTAATATGTGCCCTCAAATAAGAGCATAGTCCGAGGAAACTCTTCAAGGTGCGTTTAGAGGTTGGTTTCTTAAAATTGCGTATTTTATTGGAAATTTTAGGCGATATTTTAATCTCCTTTCCATTAACTGTGAATCCTAAAACTTCTAATTCCGAGTATAATAGATGGGTCTTGTTCGGGTTTGCTCTAAAATCGTGTTTCCTTAACCTTTTAAAGAGCAATTCCAAGTCTGACAATTGTTGTTTCCAATTTTTGCTTCCTATAACGAGGTCATCCGCAAAGGCTGTTATGCGCGGTGGTAGTCCCTCTAAAAGCATTCGTACAGCTATACTTAGGGCAGCGGCGGACGAAGTGTGTCCCATTACGCAACGTTGAAACTTATATGCCTTCCTAGTATGATTGAGCTCAAAAGTCATGTATTTTTGACTTTTGGGATGCAATAATAGCTGGAAATACGAGGTTTTTATGTCAATTGTGGATATAGAGCTTTTTCCTCTTAAAACGTGTAGAATATCCTCCGTATTTTGAAATGGTATACTTAAGTAGTGTGAGAACGTATTACAAGCTTGGAGGTTGAGAACTAAGCGGAACTCTGAAGTATTTGGCTTCTTCACTATGAGAAGTGGCGATGAAAAGGAACTGTCACTAGTTTCTTTAATAATATTGGCATCTAAAAGTTGTTTAATTTGTAAGTCAATTTGGGGTCTTACTGCCAATGGAATGGGAGGTGATCTCTGATGAAAAGAGGCTCCTTTATCTATTCTTATTTTATGTACATAGCCACGAAAGTAGCCAATGTCAGTTGGTGTATAAGAAAAGACATCCCTGTATCTAAAAAGTAGATCATGCACAGCTTTCTTTTGCTGACTCGTTAAACTTGGATTGATGTCAAATAGTTTAATATCAAAGAGTGACTTGGTCTCTTCCAGCCTATTCTGAATTTCTTGTTCCGTTCTATAAAATGTTTCGTCATTTTGTACATCTTTTTGGTAATCACCCTGTAAATCTACTTCTTGAACATTCTCTTCAACATACGCAATTGGGGTGCTCTTTACTAACGTTACCGGTCTACTTGTAGGATTTGATATCAATAAAGTCAAATTATTCTTAGGTACTTTAGTAGGCAACGTTTGTAGTCCGTATTTGTCCAGCAAATTTTCTAATGGAGAGATAAAAAAGTATTTATTATTCTTTTGCCGATTCTTGATATTAATTGGTAAAAAGAAATGTGACCTGGCTGGTATGGTAACGTTTCGTGTTGTATAAACATCAGCCGACTTGTGCTGTTTTATTGTATGCATAGCGTTAGCAGATAATTTTTCCTGGGTATCAATTTCAATTGGATACTGCGGAGGCCGTGGTTTCTTGTATACTGACAACATGTTATTCTTTAAGTCAATTTTGGTCTGTAATCGATTTAGAATGTCTTCACCGAATAAAGGCAAAAAATCTCCATGCTCTAAAATTCTGAAATAATGAGAAAATGTTGTTGAGCCAATTCTGAATGTAATCAAAGCTATATAGCGTAAATTTACGACAGAATTCTCAATTCCTCGTAGATTAGTGCTAAAAGGAATCAATTTTGTGTTTGGTGGAAGCCAATTTTTAGGCCAAAGACTCAATGAACTGCCAGTGTCTATGATCACAGGATACTTTTCTTTATTAATTGTTACATTAATTAATAATTTATGTTCCTGGTTTAACATTTTAATGTTCTCCCTTCTATCTGATAACGGAGCTACTGCATAAAGTGATGTATTTGCCAATCTTTGTTGTTCACTTTTTTCCTGGTTCTCGGCCCTCAGAACATGTTCTTGAGAGGGTTTGTCCTGGGGCCCCCCTAGGCGTTTCCCTGCTGATTGTTCTTATAACATATACTGGAAGAATGACCTTTCTTATAGCACGTACCGCATACTGTAACAGTTTCCGGCCTAGGATTACTATTATTATCTTTATTATTATTTTTAGAATTTTTCTTATTTCCATTTCTCTGCCGATTTTGATTTCCGTTATTTGTACTTTTCGACCTATAATTGTTACGGCCACCTCTTCTAAATTGTGAGTTCTTAATGGCATTTTGAGCTACAAGAAGAGATAGTTCAGCCATTTGATTTGCTAATTTAGTAAAATCTAATGAATTGTTTGCACTGGAATTACTAGATGTGCTAGGCGCGGGGGGTTCGGGAGGGGGGTTCGGATTAGCAACTTGGGGGGAAGGATTTGGAATTATCTGATTTTGTGATGCACCCTGTAGCTGTGGTGCTGAAGGTGTAGGAAAAACTGAAGCTGGTTGCTGGTATTGATTCCAACTAGGTGTTGGGTTACATATTGGATAGGTCAGTTGTTGATGATGTACAGGGAAGGAAGCGCCAGCGACTGCTGATGAATGTAAACTGCTGACTGGTGTACTCTGATCGCAGAGTGAATAGAATGCCTGTTGTAATTCCACGTAATCACGTTTCTTCATGAGGTCATTTGCTTTCTCGAGGTTGTGTAAATGCGTTTGTAAGGCGTGAACAGTTGTAAATGTTTCTAACGCTATCTTTTGCAAAAAAGTTTTCTTTAAACCTAAGGATAAATAATTTATTTTCTGCTCCTCGGTGGCCTGAGGCAAAACTTGTCTAATGACTTTTAATTTTCTGAGAAAATAAGCATCTACTGGCTCGTTTTCACCTTGTTGGACTTGAAAAATTTCGAATTCCGCTCGATATGCCGGTAATCTTGGTCTACTCAGTGCAACTAATTTGTCTTTTAATTGGTCATAATTAAGCGCGTCTAACTGATTCTGGGCCTTTAACTGTAGGACTAAATCAAGTGCTACATCTTGTAAGTACATAGGTAATAGTTCTTTCTTTTTCTGTTCATTCCACGAATGCAATAATGCAAGATGGTCAAAAAGCATAAAAAATCTATCGGGGTCCTCCGTAACGTGTCCCGAATACTTAGTGAGGTGTGGTATATTAAAAGAAGGGCGCGAATTTTGCTCCATGTTAAAAATGTTTTCTGGAAAAGTGTTTTTACCAGTTCTAGTTTGAGGCATAAACAAAATTCACTTCACTAAAAGCACTAACACTTTAAAATTCACATACCTTCCAAAGAAAAAAAGTCCACTTCCGGTTAATAAAAATACTGTTCGGTAGGGGAGTATTCAGAGTTTATTCTGAGTCGGTCAAGCCTCTACCATGTAAAACTTTGTGTAAATTCGTCTCATATAAGGAAGAGGTAGAGCAGATAATAAAAAGAGTGTCCGGAATCGACTCCCACTACCAGTTTTATTATAAAAATATGAGTATTTGTACAAAATACTATACAATTTGATCTCTATTTAAAAGGGTGAGTAAAAGGTAGTCTTTGACCGAGTGGTCGCAGACAGGATCTCCAACAGAGCCCCGTAGCAGGCTAAGAGGAGTGGAGTTAAGGAACCAATGCTCCGTAGCAAGCAGAGGCAGGTTAAGTTGCCAACAGAGCCCCGTAGCAGGCTAAGCGGCTGAGGTTGGGATTCCCAGACAGAGCCCCGTAGCAGGCTAAGCCAGGAGATAGGATAGGCGTAGTCCCGTAGCAGACTAGAGGCCTGGGGTTAGGTTACTCCAAGAGTCCCGTAGCAGACTAGTGGAGGGTCACCAGAAAACTGGTGTCGAGTTGCCTTCGTCCATCCAATTTATAGGGTCCTTTTGGGTGGCGGTGGCGCTGCTGCTCCGATGTCGTCTTCTGCTCCGTGGGAGGGGCCAGAAGCCGTCGTCTGCATGTGATTACAGGTCCCTCTGGTGGAAGATCCTCTTGCCGAACCATGTGGTGTTGTTTGTAAATATTGAAGCGTGGAACTGCTTGTTTACGACATCACATAGGATATTACAATATATATATATATATATATATATATATATATATATATATATATATATATATATATATATATATATATATATAAAATCTGGATTAGTGTCTGTAATATTATTTATTTTTGAATATATAAGTGGAAAAACACAACTCCATACATCTTAACCCTAAAGTGCATATTCGAAAGTGATTTTGCCATCTTATTAAAATAATATTTAAAAAATCTTCCTTTTCTTAAAAAAAAAAGTTATGACATGCAAGTGAATGGGATATTTTGGAAAACAACAAGAAATGAAAGACTTTTAAGAAAAATCTGCTTTGTATAAATCTTATTCGTATAAAAGGACTAGGAAGATCTTGGCTGAAAACGTTTCCCTAGAACAGTAGGAAGAGAGACAACAAGATGGATGATTAATAGAATAAAGGTAAGTTTCTATTTAAGTGTATTTGTATGTGTAAATACATGTTAGTGGCTTTATTTAAATATTGCGTGTTATTATTAAGAACATGTTGGGTTTCGCCTAGAACTTATACAACCCGAGCAGATCCTTCCGAAACCAAAACGTGTGGGTACGCCACTGTTGTTAAACGCACGTTCTCCATCGCCTGAAACTTATGTAACCTATACAATCTTCACCTGAAACTTATGCAACCAGGGACGGTTTTTTTCGGGAGCCTTGCTTTAGTGTCTCGCCTAGGGCCTCGCGAAACCTAACGCCCGCGCCGCCTCTGGTTAACAGTCTGTCCTTCTTCCACAAACTGAAGTACAAACTAAAATAAAAGAACTTCCTCACCTTCACCCCCTTTGCTGGAGGACATTGTAACACCTCCTTATCTGACTTGTGATTGTTGCAGATCTGGTCTTATCAGTCCAGTCGTTGAAGAATGTCATATCATTGGAATTTTCTTTACTAAAGAAAAGATGTTTAAGAGGAGGTGATGATTCGAGTTAATGGCCAGTAAATTTATTGTCGAAAGATGAAGTGCAGAAAAAGACGTTAAGATCTACGAAAAACTTTCAAAGAGACCAATAAACAAAAACAAAAACAAAAACAAACAAACAATAAAAAGCCTCGTCTCTGGGCACTTGTAAAAAAGATTTTTCAACTTCCTGGCCCTAACTATTATCAATAAATATTTTGAAGTCTGCGCCAATCCAAGGGAATTCATGTTTGATACATTTACCATTGAAGCTATAAATCTAAGTGGAAAAAGTGATAAAATTAAACCAACTTAAAAGCAAAATAACCGACCTCAAAAAATCGCTAAAAAGCAGAAAATACTTGTTTAAAAGTCACAAGAGCGTATCAAGATATATATATGGTCCACCCTATATATATATATATATATATATATATATATATATATACACGTAGAAGAAATAATATTTTTTGACTTATTTACATCTTTTTTACATCATATCTCAATTAATATGAAATTCTTTTAGAAAAATGTGTAAGAATACATAAAAATGTGTTAATATATCTATAATATTCACAAGTGAAGATAGCATTTTTTTATGTTTATCCTGTAACTGATAATGATTGGCACAGTCCCGTAACAACAATTTTGCAAACCAAATACCTTAATGTGAAAGGACCCCGCACTTTTCTTATGGAAAGTGGCTTTCGGCTAATGTTGTTGAAACTTCGCTGGTTGATAGTTCTTAACATGTGGTTCAAAAGTCTCAATGGGCAGAAAGACCGAAATCCACTCCTTCCCCCCCCCCCAAAAAACCGCCTCCAAGTAGCTGGGGGGATTGAACTGATTTCAGCATGTAAAACAATTTGTTGTTTTAATCAACTCAACAAGGACCCCAAACAACCACATGTTAGACTATCAAACTACCCCACTTCTTGACACCGCCCTTTTTCCCCCACATACCCCCCCCCGCGAATTACCTTACGGATGTTCCATATTACTGTAGTTTATAGTTGCGCGTATCTGTTGAAATACTTACAGTTTTGGTCTCACCGACGATATAATGGGTTTCACGTATCGCTGATTACGAATCTGAGGTGAGAGTTCTAGAATTCAAGATGGAGGATCAATATGGCGGATAAAAAACACGAAACTCCTAAATGTAGCCACAAATAGCTGTTTACTAGGGTATTTTGGGTCGTTGGTTACGAATCTGAGGTCAAAATTCTTGAATTCAAGATTGCAGATCGAATATGGTGGATAAAAACGTCGAAGCCACAAATCGTAGTAGACTAGAGTGTTTTTAGATCGCTGTTTAAGTACGCAACATTCCTTGATACTTCAGCCACCATGTAGAATTATTCTGCACCCTTGTCCTTTACCAAAACCCACCACAGATATCTTAATGCTGAACGATGTTAAAATAATTCAACAATTATCTGTTCATTATTTTCATCATTTCGGTTTGCAGCATCTAATGTGATACTTAGCAATGAGTCATCGGGATATTTAATATTCTGTAAATGTCGTGCATGGCCTAAATACCACAAGACACTTGCAACGTGCGCACATGTACCTAATGTACGAGCACCGCTTTGACATATACAGTAGTAACCTTGAATAACATTTTGATCATAATCCTGGTCATCTTCATCATTGGCTACATATGCTATGAAAACTTGATGCTTAGTTGCATTGCGGAACCTTGAGTAAAGACGTATGCGCAGGAATCCCGGTTCAGTTACGTTTTCGTCAAGCTGGAATTGCTCATCCTTATCTCGTATTAGTTTATCTTGGACGTAAGAGGATGAGAGATCTACTTGATATGTGCCTACAGTCAAATCTCGTATGTAGTTTAAGTTAAGTACAGAGAAATCAATTAGGCTTTGATCATTCAGCGGTACCCATTGACCGTTACTTCTAATAAGATTATCTACCTCCACTCTTGCTTTAACAATGTTCGGCATGATTGACCTATTTCCCATTTCTCTAGCTAATTCAATGGTTGCATCTTGCATGAAAATAACGGGATGGTATCTGTTCAAAATAGCTCCAGCTATGCGATAGAAACTATTCAGTTTCTTTGCATGTTGTAGATTCAATCTTTGTGCTAGAAACTTAAAAACAGATCTTAGATGCCCGTTTCTTGCCTCGACTATCCATCGACTTTTAGTAACTAGTCGAGAAGTATTCGCATCTTCTGTTGATAGTTGTCTTTCACGTGGTAGTAGGAGTGCGGGCATTCTATGATCAATTCCTAAATATTCCAGTAAAGGAATTGCATCGCGGTATCCTCTGTCTACTAACACAATGACCAGGATTATGATCAAAATGTTATTCAAGGTTACTACTGTAAATGTCAAAGCGGTGCTCGTACATTAGGTACATGTGCGCACGCTGCAAGTGTCTTGTGGTATTTAGGCCATGCACGACATTTACAGAATATTTGATATCCCAATGACTCATTGCTAAGTACCACATTAGATGCTGCAAACCGAAATGATGAAAATAATGAACAGATAATTGATGAATTATTTTAACACCGTTCAGCATTAAGATATCTGTGGTGGGTTTGGTAAAGGGCAGGGGTGCAGAATAATTCTACATGGTGGCTGAAGTATCAAGGAATGTTGCGTACTTAAACAGCGATCTAAAAACACTCTAGTCTACTACGGTTTGTGGCTTCGACGTTTTTATCCACCATATTGGATCTGCAATCTTGAATTCAAGAATTTTGACCTCAGATTCGTAACCAACGACCCAAAATACCCTAGTAAACAGCTATTTGTGGCTACATTCAGGAGTTTCGGGTTTTTGATCCGCCATATTGATCCTCCATCTTAATTCTAGAACTCTCACCTCAGATTCGTAATCAGCGATACGTGAAACCCATTATATCGTCGGTGAGACCAAAACTGTAAGTATTTCAACAGATACGCGCAACTATAAACTACAGTAATATGGAACATCCGTAAGGTAATTCGCGGGAAGGGGGGGTATGTGGGGGGAAAAGGGCGGTGTCAAGAAGTGGGGTAGTTTGATAGTCTAACATGTGGTTGTTTGGGGTCCTTGTTGAGTTGATTAAAACAACAAATTGTTTTACATGCTGAAATCAGTTCAATCCCCCCAGCTACTTGGAGGCGGTTTTGGGGGGGGGGGGAAGGAGTGGATTTCGGTCTTTGTGCCCATTGAGACTTTTGATCCACATGTTAAGAACTATCAACCAGCGAAGTTTCAACAACATTAGCCGAAAGCCACTTTCCATAAGAAAAGTGCGGGTTCCTTTATAATAATAACCTTAAAATGTTTAATTTTAAACTAATTTTCAAAACGCGCTAGTTTTATTATTCAAAACAGTTCTCAACTATGAAAATATCACGTACAGGAATTCATATGTAGGTATCGTGTACGAGAATATTTTTGTCGTTTTTCCACTTTTTTTTTTTAATAACATGTAAGAACTATACTGTAGTTCTGGTTCTCTTATAATATGGTGAATAACATAATTTATGTTATTTGTACGAGAAATCCCCACTGCAGAAACCATACAAGATGAAAGTTGGGAACAATTTTATTGATACATATATTCACAAAAGGACGAACACAGCGTAATGTAAAATGACTGGACAATAGAATACCTTTAAGCTTCCATACATCTATTGAAATTCCACTCACGTAGAGTCTCGCTTAAAACTTCCAACCTAAAATCCACCTCGGTTTCAAAAGCCTATACATAATAAGTTTTGTTTCTGGATCCCTCCAGTTTAATACCACGTTCAGACTCCTAGACCCAGCGGACTACATTTTAGTCCACAGAATTCCAGCATTCTCCCCTCTGAACCAAGTTCTCTATTATGAACAGTCTTCTGCTCTACGCGGCCCGAGTAATTCTTTCAAGTGTCAATTTCTAATCCGACCTTCGCTTTCTACTTGGATCTTTCTACTGCTTCATAGATGCTGTTATGCTTCTTCAGAAACGGGAAAATTGTTCGTTCCACAACTCCACAAAGTCCCACTATGCCCTACATTGTTAGAAACTGAGCAACAGGAATAAGGCAGCCAAGAACCTGGAGGGTGAGCTGAGGAAATAATTCGATTTTACACTGCTTAATTTGATTCACGTTCTCGTTTGCCCTTCCCTTAACAATGATGTGAAGGAGAATGAACGTTTCATTCAGAACCAACCAGAAACCAGCATCCAGCTACAGTTCCCATTAAAACTTTCTACATAAAACTACATAGAAATAATGAAAATGTGGCTTCCTAAAAAAAATATATATATATATTTCTCCCTTTGTTTGAAGGTATTTAACTCGTAAATATTTTCCTCAAATGGTTCAATGACATTAAACTGTCTCGTCTCAAAACGACGTTACACGATAAGAACATCTTTTATTTCGGATGTCCTGAGAGTTAAACTGCCTTCGAGTATCTTTATCTCTATTTATGAACTACTTATTACCTTTCCAATGATGATTATGTGAATTGACTCGCGAGAAACATTAGCACAAAAATCAATAATACCAAAACAATTGTCCTTTCCAAAAGGATGCTGAACGTTCTACAGGAGCTTGTTAAGTGAACAGGTAGCAAATATTGATAAAATTAGCAAAAGTATCCGGGTTTCGAATAAGAATTTTTAATGAATATAAAACCGGATACTTGACTATTGCAGAAATTTCCATACCCGTCCTCTTTAGAAACGAAATTTTCGAAAACGCTTCAACAGCGATTCGCTCATTTTTAATGAAGAGTTTATTAACCCAAATTTTCAACCTTCACCTCAAGCATGCTAATATTGGGATTTTTATGCATATAAAATTGGCAATTGGATGTCCCTTTTCCCTATTTAGGAACAGGATTTTTGAAAACACTGAAACAAGTTTTCTTTTATGTAATACTACAGAGCAGGGGAAGAAATATTTAAAGATATTTACTATAGAAACTAGAAAACTTTGTCCTTATACTATCTAAATTCGGTGATTATAGAAGTCTCCGACGAAAAGTGAATAGTTAAGAATCAATAAAGTTGTGAATTCATTCTTACCATAAATGCTCACTGCTTACCATAATCTTTTGTTATACAAATACCTTCTAATTGCTAAGGTACACTCATGTCCAAAATGATTGTAGCATATCTATAACTGTCTCTCGCATATTTATAACTGTCTTCTTGTAAGAATATAATTTGATAATGATTTTGCAGGGTACTTCTAATACTGATACTATATACAGTATAATCAGGAAATTTATATTTGTGGTAAATTTCATAGGAAAAGAATTATAAATACGAAAATTAGAATGAGTAAAATAAAATGTTGCTAAATGGACAAGAGTGTTTTATTTTCGTTTTATTGTTCTTATTTACTGCTCTTTTGACATGAAATTTGCCACATAGGGGAACGTGGGTCATAATGGGGAAGCTAAGATATTTGCTTTTCTAAATTGGTAGCCAATATCTCAATTGCAGCAATTTTTTTGTGGTAGACACATTGAACATTTCTTGTAATATTTCAACCAGCAAATCCTTTCAAAAATATTGTTTTGGACCTTTTTGCTTAGCTTATTCCAAAAATGGCTCTTATCCCCATTATGCCCCCTACGTGGGGCATAATGGAACATTGGATTTCAGTCAACCCCAAGAATTTTATGAAATATTTATTAGACTCAATAATCAAATATAACAATAATCAAATATAACAAAAGATGAGTACTCTTTTTTAAAAAATAATGCTGATAATTACTTCAAAAAGTATAAGGTACATTCTGAATTAGGCATTATTAAGAGAAAGAAAAAAAGTGATCATTAGGAATTGTACTACAAAGTTTATGCAGATTACATCGAATTATTGTCAGTTAAATCTTAATATTTCCTGACATCAAATCAACATAAACATATTTTGAAGTTGAGCATGAAAAACTTAAACAAAACTGCGTATTCGAACCTTATATATAAATTTACAAGAGGAAATAAAAAATATACAAGTATACAGTACAACTATTAAGTCTGAAGTAGAAGTGAAACATTGGTAGAATCATGTTTTTTTTTTTTTTTTAACAGAATTTACAATAGTATTCAATTTCATCATCATCACTAACAACCCCAGCACACGAATTATGGGACCACTGATGACATCTCGTGCATGAAATACAGCCCTCATTAGATTTGGACCAATGGTTGCCACAATGAAGACAAGCTGCGTCATCGTCTTCTTCATCGGACGAGCTTGATGACTCTTTAACTAGTTTCCTTTTTCGACCATTCTTTGGTAGGCCTTTGTTTGAGGTTGGTTGCGCTCTAGTACGTTTTTTTTCTATACACCTTTGATTGGTTGGAATTTGATTGAGCTAATTGAAGTTCCTGTTTGTACGGAGATGCAGTTAATATGGCTGTTTTACCCCTTTTACGGTTTATACGTTTTGTCCCTTGCTTAATTTTTGCAATAACTATTATGTTTTGAGGCGAAGCAGAAGGAAAATTTGATGTTGATGGAGTTTGTCCTTTGTAAGAGCATCCGGGAATTTCTGCGTCAATCGAAGATTCAGATGTATTCGACTGTATGCTTTGTGCGTGTGGTTTGAAGAGGGATTTGCTAGGTGCAGTTAGTGTAGGGTTTTCATTTCCTACTGGCTCAGTGACGTCTTCATCTGTAAACACGTTCATGTCCAAAGGCCAAACCACAGTTTTCTTGAAGGCGTCAATTGTGTTCAGCATTGATGCTGCTCGCAAAAATGCAGGGCCAAAGAGTTGAGAGATGACTTGGAGCGTAACAACTTTTGGGTAATTGGTTCTAATTCATTTTTTAACCTCATCTTCATAGAACTTGCTGAGTGGCCTCATAAAGCCGACGTCAAGGGGTTGAAGTCGGTGAGAGTAATGAGGAGGCAGACGAAGCAAAACTACTCCATTTTCTCTTTCCATGTCAATTAAGTCCAAGTTTTTAGTGTGTGTGCTATGACCATCCAGAAGACGAAGAACAGATTTACTTGTGGACACTCCTGAAAACATTAGGAATTTCTTGAACCATTTGAGAAAGAGTTCTTTTGTAATCCATCCAGTAGCACTAACTTCTGCCCATGATCCAGGTGAAAGGCCCATCTCAAATTCCTTCTGCATCCTTGCTCTAGGGTAAATCATCATAGGTGGCATGTAAGTTCCAGCAGCCGAACAATAAATTACTGCAGTAACCGTTTCTCCTCTCTCTGTTGAAGTTACAGCTCCAACTTAACGTTTCCCTTTCTCTGCGAGAACCCTTGTATGTCCTTTAGGATTCACGGTTATTCCGGTTTCATCTACACTATAAATATTTTCTGCAGAGAGATGATGTTCATCAATGACTCGAGCCCAAAAAAAAATCAAAAAAGTTGGAAACAGCTACCTTGTTGAACCCCATCGCGCGAGCTCCTGATGTAGATTCTGGTTTACGAAGTGTTATTTCAGGGTGACGCTTAATAAATCCTCTTAACCAGTCAATTCCAGCCTTTTTCTTCTTTGTTGGAAGGGAATTGTTGAATTTTGTTTCTTTCTGCCAATTGAAAAACTAATTCTCTCAGTTCATTACCAGTTAGACCAAAAAGTCGCCTCTCCATTTTCACTAAATAATCTACTAACTCGCACTCCTGTTCATAGGTAAACACAGGCTTGAAACATCTCATTTGTTTCTGGAAAGATAAAAGGTTTTCTCGTTCCTTGTTACAAAGCCGCTCCAGCGTAGTCTGGGAAACGTTGAACTAAAGGGAAACTTTATAATATCCCATTTCACCACGTATTACACTCTCGATGGCCGCCTTCATCTTTTCTTCCTCCCAACTTTCCATCATTGATTTCCTTTTATATGTGCGAACCATCCTAAAATGACAGCAAACAAGACCTTATGCAATCCCAGTATTAACAAGAAATGTTTCAAGCTGGATAGTAAACTACACAATCGATACTCTTACGGGGCATAATGGGGTAATGGGGCAAAATGGGGAGGTTACAATACCGTTTTGCCCCACCCCGTTTTGCCCCAGATGAGCTGTAGTGTTAAATCAACGAGTATCTCTGTTATAACTTACAATCCGTAAACCTCAAAAACACACAACAAACACAGAACAAATATTCTTTCAACATATCAATAGTTTAAATGTGTGTAATAAATAACTTGCCTTATGTTGACAAAAGAAAAATCCCAATGGTTATATGCCACAGCACGAAAACAACGAACTGACACACAGCACTGTTCCTTTTCGACTGATAAGAACGCTACTGAAGCACGACAGCCCTTCGTCCTTGAGAATCTTGTTTAGGTACTTATCGCTAGATTACAGTAAATTACAGTTCGAAAAATACCGATACCCCGTTATGCCCCCTACCCCGTTATGCCCCACGTTCCCCTACATGTCTTTGCCGATTATACACATACTAACATTATAAGAAATACCGGGCGAAATCGATATCAAATTATATTCCTATAACAACATATTTATAGACATGCGACAATAATTTTGGACATGAGTGTACATTCCCACCATATTCTTAAACTTGCCGTCGAAAGTAAGTATAGCTGGAATAGAATATCCCCGGAAGTATTCTGAAATTTCCAGATGAGAATTTTTCTAAAACCGAAGTTTGTAGTCGAACCTCAATAGAAAAAATCTTTTGCTCAATCTATCTTGCTCAGTTTGTCCATCAATGTAAATGGCATAATGCCACAGATAGTATATAAATTGAAATAAAACTAAAATTGTGGTTAAGCAACCATGGAAGGTCTTCCAGTGTAATCTTATAAAGAAATCAAATATATATTTAAAAACAATTTGGGGGACTACTGTGAATCGGGTAGAACGTCCACCTCTGGTGCGTGGGGTTCCTGGTTCAATTCCAGCTATTGTCAAATGGGCTTTGTGATTTATAAACGCCATGTACGGGACTTTCTCGATTTCTCCCGTTTCCCGATTACCTTCTTCTTAATTCTGCAATTTCGTCACCGTCTCCCTCAGCCCCGGAGCATAAACATGGTACGTTAAAGTTCAAAAAAGTAGATTATTAAGCACAAAAATAAAATCTTATAATAAAAACTAAATAAAAAAGTAAATACATTGGGAAACTTCCAACACGGTGGGAATCTTTCTCAATGAGGAGAGTATACAGACATAATTCATCAGAGCATTAGGCTGGCGATTGCAAGACCTCAAAAATGTAATACCAGTGGAGGCTCTTCAAAGAAGTCACTTCGGTTAAAATTAACATTTTATCACTACAAGTTACTACTAATTCTTGCACACACCTTGTAGGGATAAGATAAATACTAATTACTTTACCTCGCAGCGATGAAAATGTTAACTTTTAGCGATGTGACCTCTCTAAAGACGCTACTGTAATATAGAATACAAAGTACACGTTATTCTACTTCCTGTGATATCTGCTGTTACTTTCATCTATAAAAATCAGGACCATATCTACTCACTAAATGTTCTATGAATGAAAACGTATCAGGTACACTATAGAAACAAATGAATGCGTGATAGGAAATAGGATCAAGTCCCTTGAAGGTCAAGGTATGTGAAGTTCAAGATATTTAGAATAGAGTGACAATATTATACAGAATAATACAATATACAGTATGATACAATTCTCAAAACAAAATATGTAAATATTTTAATAAAATGAAAATCAAACTTCTGACCAAAAAAAAAAAAAAAAAAAAAAAAAGTACCGTAAGTCATGGTACATATATAAATGAAATCAACTATAACCGAACCTTGACACACAATTTATCATTAGCTTTTAACATCTTCATTATATGAAGAAATCATTTTAAGACGAGGTTTTGATCTTAACTTTTTCTATAGCTACTTGTGAAGTTGAGATCACCTGAACATATGATAGTGACCTAGCAGGCTTCTTTAACTAGTATGGATAAAGGGGTTGTGGAGTATCGATCTTGCCGCAACCTACTCTGGTGACGTCACCTAACCTCACTGTTTCCTCCTTTGTGCCGACGAGACGAGTTACTGACTGAAGGTCATCTGTTCGCTCAAATCTGTCGAATTTCTGACAAACAGGCGCAGATAAAAGATTTCTCTATTCATTTGGTTTCAAACATATTACAGGGTAAAGAAAAAAATATTTAAGAAAGGAAAATGTTTACTATCTTTTACAGCCGTTTTAACTCTGAATACTTAGTAAATACTACTAAATTAATAGACATTTTTTTCTTAATGGAGGTGCAGAGACAGAGTTACGTAAAATTTAATATACAAATAAATACATTTCTTATAAAAAATTGCCATCTGTTACAAAAATATACCTTTCAGAAGTGATACATAACATATTTTATTACTTATGTAAAAAAGTGAAAATTCACGTGTCAAAATTATAATCCCGACATGTCAAAATTATAATACAACAGAAAAATAACGTTGATCAAGTTGAAAACATATAAATTATAATTATATATACTGTAAATTACATTCTTTTTCTTTTTGTCCATTTCCAATAATTATTATCTCCTCTCATTTCCATAGGTTTCAAACCATTTTTTCAAACACAAAGTTTTCAAATCTTTCCGTATCTAGAGCGGCAACATAGCTAATTACAAGTATTGATTCTACCCTAATTAGTAATTATTAATTTCTTCATGAAATAAATCCCCTTCTTAAAAATATTTTTGTACACTCTTCTCGAATTATTGATAAGACAAAAGCAAATTTACAGCAACCTTATTGATTACTATTGTTTTTATTATTATTATTATTATTATTATTATTATTATTATTATTATTATTATTATTATTATTATTATTATTATTATTATTTCTAAGACATTATACAACAGATTTTGACCATAAATTAAAAGTGGGAAATGGTCGAAACTCTCATAATATCAAATTGGTTTTAAAAATGTCTCTACCATAATATTACATTAGTTTTCTCTAAAAGTTCACAAACAATACAAATAAACTTACGAAACTTCCTGAGATCTAACGTAATCATTGAAGGATTACATTTTTAACTGCTATTAATCAATGATTACATCTTTAGCTGTTATTAAAGATATATATCCGAGGAATTTTCCAGAGTTATGGAAGTTTGTTTTCAAAGTTTTAATTTAATTAACTTTTTATCTACAATGTAGTTTCCCATTAAATTTTGTTTAACTATACGCCCTTCTTTCAGGCGCGGAACTTGAAGTTTTGAGGCTGCCTTGAAGTAACTTTTTCAGAATCTGTTTCATCCATTGGTCAACAACACGCTTTATGTCTTTCAAGCTCTGAAATCGCACATCACGCAGGCGTCTTCACTTCCGGGAACCTGTTTATCCAGAAGCCCTTGTCTGATCTGCTCAATTTTTATGCTTATTTCCAATTGCCTAACTACAGTATGGAATCCATATTTTGTTACTTATTATTCGTTGCCAAAATAAGTATCCACAACGACCTAATCGCTACCGAAATTAATGGCAAATGTCCGGTCCCAACATATACAGTACGGTACCCGGCAAGCTTAAACCTTCGTCTCCAAATGATCGTTCAGAGTCTTATGAACCTTCTGTGTACCGATCCATACATGTACACATACTGTCATTGCGAATAGTTATTCGTCTCTCTTCCAGCTAGAGGTTATCATCATTAGCGATACAAACGTCGTGTATAGGTATGTTTAGGACTCCACTGTGACGATAACTTTCTTAGGATTCTACTGACTTAAATTAATCAACCTAACGATAAACTGTACTTTTCGCCAACTCTCCCTGTAATCGTTAAGCTATTTAAGATATTTGATCTGAACATTCTTTCGCCACAGCAAGAAAATGCTATCTTCTCGATAATCAACGTGTCTTCAATATTTTCAAAATTAACACTTATAAAACGCCTCTATACCTATAAAAGGAAGCTAAATAATATTGCCGGCATCGACTAACTTTGTGAATAGGCATATCACGACTTGCTTCTGCACGAAGAATTAGATACCAGCTCTGTGTTATTCAACGGTACACCTATTTTTAGAAATGTTTCTACACATCCCTCGTAAATCCAACAAAAGAGTACCTAATAAAGCTTAAAACAATTAATCTATACAGTAGGATCTACAATTGTAGTACAAAAATTAGTAAAGCTTGACAAAAGAAGTGTTCAATTTTTGAAGACTATATAGAAGATAAAACTGCGCATACGCATATATAACTTTAGATTTGAAAAACTCTAGATCTAAAACCAAAATCAGATAACTGTAAGAAATAAGATTTATACCTTGCAAGCGCTACATGTAGACATTACAAGCGCTACATGTAGACATTACATATTCTATATCACAATAATTTAATCTCTGAAGCAAGGACGACATGAATAATGTCCTATAAGTTGCAGCGGAATCATCAGAGAAATGAAAAGAGAGAGTGAACACTCTACCACGTTGAATCGTGCCCTCTACAATGGAGGGAAACACATATACGGCATTTCTATTTGATTTATCTTTCTTTTTTTTAATTTTTTTAGTAATGAAAGTGAGTGAAACGAGAAAAACCTGAGAAAGTCCATACATACAGTGTTTGTGCACCACAAACCGCACTTGATGAAAGCTGGGATCGAACAAGGGATCTCATGAGCTAGAGATGATCGCACTACCACTGAGACCTCATTATACTTTCACTGAAATGCGTAGCTTAAGAGGGGAAGGATGTACAAATGTTTTCCATAAGCCTACTCTTTCTCGTGTGAAGAAAGGGCATTTTAGATAGTATCATTAAAAAGCACTTACTTCATTCATAATACTTAAAATTATCTAATTGTGAACGTTTCGGCAAAAACCTGTTGCCTCTTTTTAAATAAATACTGAACATGAATCCTATTAAATCAAATAAATATGTGTTAATTGTGATTCGCAGTGTTTAATGACAATATTTCGGTCCGTTTTCGACCTATGTTCGAATTATTATTATTATTTGATACCAACATAATGAAGGTGCATGTTATTAAGAGGAAATTTTGTAACTAGTCGCATAATCTCGCTTAATCTCACAATAAGTTTAATCTTGCTTAGTACAGTAGGCCTTACGAAATTTAATATCAGATCGTTCTTTGACAGTACCCCTATCATCTTACCACCATGAAAGGCGATCTCAGAAACAATATATTTTACAAAGTTCTCAATGGGACATCAGCTACAAAGCAACTTACACGAAAGGCATAGTATTTTGTTCCAAAAAAGTAATTCACGTTTCTTCCAGCTTGTGACACTTACAACAAATGGTCTTATGTTTGTCAATGTATCATGTCGATCGACAAGAGAACTTCCTCAAATCTCACGCAATTCAGACCAAATTTTAATATCAGTACACGCAGACCACTACAGACCAGTTAAATGTGTTATTAAACTTTACAATAATTTGTTAGAAACAAGCTAATTTACTCTACAATTAATTCTATGGTTTGAGTCACTTTAATTTGAAAGATCTTCAGAGCCAAAGTACCATAAAATAAGACAAACAATTTGTCGGTCATATGAAATATTTAGATTTATACCCATCCCCGCCACACCGTATTATTGAAAATAGCAGCATAAAATGAAAAGAAGTGAAAACGCAATAAATTTCCTTTGCTTTCTCCCTCTATCTCTCCCACTAAGGAATGTAGTCACAGATGCTGACAGAGAAGAACAATAACAGAAATATACACGGACGAAAATAGTAATCCGTGGGTACTGTGAAGTCACTTTACCTATACAAGTGTGAATCCATGTCCGTGGCTTCCCACAACTGCTCTATGAATAATATCACATCCAGATTAACTAACTTACATTCAAACAGTATTAGAAATGCAAGGAACAAAATAGTCCCTTGGTTGGTCCATTGGATTGAAGTTCAGCGTCTTTTTCAACAGCGAGGCCATATGACATGGACCTATAGCTTCACGTGAAATCCGAGACTTACACGAGCTCCAAACAGGAATCGCACCCGGGTCTGTGTCATCTTGTTTCAAAACTAGCTTCCCACCTTTCTTTTAAAAACCTTGTATTTTTATTCACAGGTAGAAATACAATCAAATAAATGTGAATTATCTTTGGACAACTGAGAGAGATATTTACTTCAAGATAAAACAGTAAATATTTTCCATGTATGGTCGGGAATATAAATTTTAAAGGATGTTGGTAACCAGTTCTTTTCTTAATAAACAAGACTCGGATTGGATTATTTAAATAAAATATACTTTTAGTGTGCTCCTTCCATCTGAATAGTCAAATGAAATAAAACATCGATGGAACACCGAAAGTTGTATTTTATAAATAGTTCACTAAACTAGCTTCAGTGCCCGTTCTTCGTACGGGAATAATAAGATGTAAAGGAGTGGACTTTTTTAACTCTGCAACACGTCTTTCTTTACTTTAAAATTAAACGTTTATAAACCAAATTTCACTCCTTGAACTTCAGTGAATCTTTATACTGGGTTGAAGAACCATATACTCAGACTTTTTCTTCTAAATCGATGGTTACACTATTCTAATCTACTTTGAGTTTTAAGAAACCCAACATTTCTACGAACACCACTACCAGCAAAGGAGCGTCCCTTAAAATTAATTTTCTTTATAATACAGAAATGAATTAAGTAAAGTCTGGAAGTTAATGAACTATCATACACAAATTAAAAAAAAAAATAAACATTTATTATTAATGATTAAACTCTATAAATAGACAAGCTAAATTTAGGTATATGGAAGAAACAATTGACCCATTTTCACTCTATCTTCCACTTCTAAATCAGAAATTTTAACAATTTACCCAGCAGTGTAGTCAGCAAATTGTTATGGTGAGGGGGTGGCACTTTTTTTTTTTTACACATTACAGGCAAACAAAACTTTTTTTTTTAAAAAAAAGAATATGAAAGCATTAATAAATCCCAATGTGTATTCGTACACACATATTAATAATATAATTATTACATTCAGTATGCTACCATGATAAAACATTTGTCTTCACAGTGTGTGAAGCTGGAGATGATACAGGAAATACACCAGTGCACAGCTTATAGTACGTTAATACCTATCAATTGTGGAACTACTTCAGCACTGGTAATAGACGGAAATGGAAACGATTGTGAAGGTGATCAAATTTCGTCTGAACAAAGGAGACACAGTTCGACTTACAACGGAGCGAATCGGGATGAGGGTGAAGTGTTAAAATTGACAGGAAACTCACATGTAAGCCATGATAAGGAGCCAGGAGTACTTTTGGCTACTGAAAGTGAAGAAATTGATCGAATATCGTTAATACAAGGTCCACATAATACAAATCACGGTACGAAAGAACCTGGACTGGATATTAACAGATCGCAGCAAGTATCCACAAATGGTATAGAACAAAACGATCCATCTAGTACAACTCAGCGAAAATCAAATAGAGTAAGAAAGGTTCCTACAAGGTATAATGATAATAGTTTTTTAATGCAAGTCCCAATAAAAATTCCAAGCACTTAGCCAATAGAGGTAACAGTGACTACAATGTAATAAATGTATATTACCAGAACGTGCAAGGTTTAGCTAGTAAACTTGATTTTTTTGATGTATTAGTTGAAGAGGATCTTAAAGGTATGCATGTCATTTGCTTTAGTGAACATTGGTTATCTGCTAATCAGATGAATATGGTACACTTAAATAACTATCAGTTGGCTACAAACTATTCACGCGCTAGTAGGCAACATGGTGGGGTATGTATATTTGTAGGTGACCATTTACGTTTTAAGGAAATAAATGTAAGTCAATTCGTTGTTGAACTGCATTTTGAAATAGTTGCTATTTCAATTGAAAACATGTGTATAATTTGCATCTATAGGTCATCAGCAGGAAATATTAATGTATTCTTTAGGAGTCTTGAAACTGCTCTTGAGTCTCTGTGTAAGAAATATAGTACGGTAATAATTTGTGGTGATACTAACATTGACTGGCTGGTTCAATCAAGAGAAAAAACAAAATGTCAAAATATATTAGATATGTTTGGGTTGCAGCCTCTTATCAGAGAACCAACTAGAGGGAAAACTGCGTTAGATCAAATAATAATAAGTAAACAATACACAGAGTCAGTTACCTCTTTGAATATCTTTAAGCCAGGCTTTTCTGACCATGATGCAATAATAGGGCAAATACACTCATCTCAAATATTCGTACCTACTCAATCAGAAGTTATAACAAAAAGATGTTTCTCAAAAACTAATATTAATTACTTTCTACACTTGCTAGCACAAGAAACCTGGCACAAAATATATGAAATTGGTGATACGGATGGTAAATTTAACTTTTTTCTAGATACATTTCTCTTTCACTTCAATATTGCGTTTCCCAGAAAGAACTACAGTAAGGTTAGGTTGGAGAAACCATGGGTCACTATAGGAATTAAGACTTCTAAACTCAAACTACTTGAGTTATCAAAAAAACTAAAAACGTGTAAAGATGTAACACCTCAATTTATTGAATATGTAAAATACTATAGGAAGACATACAAAAGAGTCATACGAACATCAAAACTTTTACACAGTACAAATTACATCTTAGCAGCGAGAAACAAAAGTAAAGCTATGTGGAAGTTAATTAATGGTAAGATAAGGTAAAAACAACAGAAATTGATGCAATAAAAGTAAACTCTCAAGTAGTATGTAACCCAGATAAGATTGCAAATCATTTTAATAAATATTTCTTAACTTTAGAAACATTTAACCCAATCAAAATAGCTCATCAAGAAAATAACTCTAAGCTACAGAGCGGAATAACTAAGTCGCTTTTCCTGAAACCAGCTACACCAGAGGAAATCTTACAAATAATAAAAAGCTTAAAAAGCTCCAGCTCTCCAGGTTGGGATGAAGTGCCATCCATGATTGTAAAGGAAAGTTCTCTTCTTATTGCACATCAACTCTGTCATATAATAAATCATTCATTTTTGACAGGAATTTTTCCTACGCGGCTTAAGTTAGCTAGAGTTACACCTGTGTATAAAAAGGGAAGTAAATTGGAGTTAAATACTTATCGTCCTATTTCAGTTTTGTCGTGCTTTTCTAAAATATTTGAGTTAGCAATGAAAGCACGACTAAATAACTTTTTCCTTTTAAATAATATAATATCCACAAGTCAACACGGGTTTCAAAGCCAGAAGTCAACCAACACTGCAATCTTTAATTTCACCTCTGATGTAGCAATGGATATAAATAAAGGAAAGCATGTAATTGGTATTTTTGTTGATTTATCTAAGGCGTTCGATTCTATAGACCATGGTATTTTGCTAGAAAAATTGTATTCTTATGGCATCAGAGGTGTGGCAAACAATTGGATAAAGTCGTATTTATCTGAACGTAGTCAAACTGTTGGCATCTGTAAAGAGGTAAATGGCAGAAGAACAATGTTTAAATCATCTTTAATGAAAGTAACAAAAGGAGTACCACAAGGATCAATATTGGGACCTCTTTTGTTTGTTGTATATATTAATGATTTGGTTAATAGTCTAGGCTGTGTGAAGTCAACATTGTATGCTGATGACATAAATGTTCTTGTCAGTGGAGACTCAGTAAATGAAGCAGAAAGGCTCACTACAAAGACGCTACCAAAAATTATTAGTTGGTTAAACATAAATAAATTAACTATGAATTTAGGAAAAACTAACATTGTCAAATTTCGATTCCCGGGCCAAAGAAATGAACTTGTACCAATAACTGTAGACACTGTAGAATTATGTCAAACACCATCTATTAAATTTCTAGGAGTATATGTTAATGAAGATTTAACATGGAATACTCATGTTGAATACATTAATACTAAACTCAGTTCACTCTGCTTTGCATTCCGTAGGTTGCAAGGTAGTTTGTGCAAGGAAGCTGTGATGTCCTTATACTATAGCAAAGTTTTTTCAATAATAAACTATGGTGTTATATTTTGGGGGAATTCGAGAATAAGTGCTAGTACATTCCGAATACAGAAAAAAAATATTAGAATAATGTTAAGTATGCCTAAACGATCCTCATGTAAAAATATTTTTAAAAAATATAAATTATTGACATTACCTAGTTTATATATATATCGCACAATTATGTATGTAATCGAGCACAAGGATTTATTTACTTTAGCTAATACGATTCACTCATTACAATTCTGCCTAGTATTGTATATGTATATTATCCAACAGAATTATGCAAATTTTAGCAAAACTGTGTATATGAATTGTATAAAATTATATAACAAATTACCAGCAAAGTATAAGGACATTAACGAAAAACGGATATTCAGAAATACTCTGTTAGAATTATTGTTGGAAAAAAGCTATTACTCTGTGGAAACTTATCTTACTGATAATATATAGAGAATGTAAATCATATCTGACAACTGTAATGCTTAATTGAGGATTGTCCTCATTTGTAAGCTATAAACAGGCAAATAAATATGAATATGAATATGAATTAGCTATTATAATAATAAGGAAACAAAATATGCTGATAGAAGTTCATTTGTTTGACTTTACGTTTATACGGGTATAGACAGTGGTCGAAGTGAGACGGTATGTGGTGGTATGCCATACCGCCTCTGCTTTTCAGTCATGAAGGCATACCGCCTCTGGTTTTTCAATGATCAAGACATACCGTCACGGGAAAGTACATGTTAAATACCTTTAATAAATCCATTTTCATACACAGTAATTGACGAATAGCTTTGCACGTAAAAAGATTTTATTTCTTATGCACAAATAATTTCTAAATTGACAACACACCGACATTTTTGTTATTTTTTTTCCTACCTTTTGTTTTTAAAATGAGGTATCTTCAAAAATGTTCATATCTAGTTTATATTTTGATGTGTTATATTTAATTGTTTCTTTGTTGTATATGTGTGAGTGTCTTCTTGTCTTAATGCATATAAATGTCGTGTTTTGAGCATGGGTGAATTTAGAGGTTGTCTGTTGTTGGGGCGGATCTTCCACTATTGAGGCTGTTGAGACAGTCGTGAACGAAATACTAAATGGTTTTGAATCCGGCTCATATACGTGTACTACTCTGATTTAAGTAAAGTTTTTGACACCGTTGTACACGATATCTTACTTATAAAATTACGATCCTATGGAATAAATGACATTGAACTATCTCTTCTTAAGAGTTTCCTCACTAACAGACGGCAAATAGTAAAGTTTAACAATAAGACATCTGATGAGTTAGAAGTTTTGACTGGTGTTCCTCAGGGCTTGGTACTAGGCCCATTTTTATTCTTAGTGTACATGAACGACCTACCAAATTGTCTACCGTATAAAACAACAAATCTATGCTGATGACACTATTTTTATTACAAATGACCATAGCATACTCAATGTAAACATTAAAAATAAAGAAATGTTAAAGGCTTCTTCTCAATGGTTCCAAACAAATAACTTGGTATTAAACACGACAAAAATAGAAACTCATTTTTTTTACCTAAATAATCACCGTGTATCTTGAATAACCAGAATTATGTGAAGTTGTTAGGCATATATCTAGATACAAAATTAAACTGGGCAGTACACACTTAGGAACTATGCACAAAAAAAAAAAAAACGCTCGTGTTCTTTATGTATTGCGGAAATTTAAAAGGTCTGTAAGTAAGGAAATGATGATTTCAGTATATTATGCTCTTTTTCACTCACATTTATTGTAAAGTAATTTACTATGGGGAAACTCTGCAAGTGCAAAGGACGTATTCAAATGGCAAAAGAAGGCATTACGTTGTATTAAAGGTGTACCTGATACTGAGTCCTGTAGGAATATTTTCAAAGAATACCGAATCATGACAGTTCCCTCAATAAATATTTACTGTAGTTTAATTTATATTAAGGAAAACCAAACTAGTTATAATTTGCGATCTAACGTGTATGATTATAATACAAGGTACAAAGATAATTTAGAAACGCTGTCTGTCAGATTATGCACGATGCAGCAAAACTTGAAATATAATGCAATAAAACTGTTCAACTTGTTACCTTTACATGTACGTAATTTGAAAAACAAACAGTTTGTCAAACACATTAGTAATATGTTAATAGATTATTGTATATATAGTATTACCGAATTTGAGGAATGCATTTGTAATCAATAAAATGTAAATAGCTGGTAAAAAGGTGAGGGTAAAGTTCCCCAGACGGCATACTTCATTAAAGGATTCAAAACATGGTAGCAGTACTCAACTAAGCCTGCCCTTACCTAATCTATTACTACTATCGCTACTGTTACTATTGCTATTGCTACTACGGAACTTCACCCAAATTTGAGAGATGTAATTCAATAGAAGGCTTAACCCTAATAATGGTAATAATGGGCTTTTTGTTTATTGTTATGTGGTAGTGCCATCAATGTAAATATGAAGTATAAATTGCAAATTGTGCTGCCTAACAGTTACAGTTTAACTGTTAGCAATAGTTTCAATTAGTTATTAACTGTCAGTTAGTAATAGAGTCATAGTTTCTTTTTTGTTACATTTCAATATTTTTTACAATTTAAATACTACTCTGGACGAAGTCTATTGCAACTATGTTGTCTAATGACTAATATTCTTTCTATTCTATTCTATTCCGGGGATTTCGAACACTCCTCAGTCGAGTAGGGGGTCCGGGAGTTTTCCCGCAGGAAATTGTTAATATAAAAACTAGACTTCTGAGTATTTTCTAATAGATTTCTGAGTATAATTCTCTATAAGGAGATTTTTTTTTTTAGAAAGTTGTTGACGGGGAATCCAAGTATCTCCATGTCCCCCCCTAGCTACAGAGAAGCTCTCCAATGGTTTTGAGTCATTATGTAAATAAAATGCAATCTTTTAGTCAACATACTCTCATAGTATTTCAACATTTAGATAGCCAGTATGTCGAGTCAAAATCGTAATAAAACATACCGCTTCAGCATTTTTTCCGCTTCGAACAGAGTATAAGTGGTTTAAAAAGAAAAGCTTGAAGAAAAAATAAGATCAATCTCAGAGTTATGCAATAATATACATAGTAATAAATTCAAAACTGTTGTATCCTGTTATAGAAACAAAGTAGATTATTAATTTTACTTGTTATAATTACTGTAACGAGTTAGAATGGTTTAAAATTGTTTTAATATTTTTCTTCCATAGTCTAAACCAGCGTTTCCCAACCTTTCTCAACTTGCGGCACACTACAGGTATTACTTGGATTCTCGCGGCACACTTACAGATATTATTATTTGTAAATATAAAACACAGGGCATTTTTCTGTGATTATTGATCTCCTTCTCACAGAGAAGGAAACTCTATCACTGGTTTTTCCCCGTGGTAAATCATTATGCTTATTTTTCATTCTAATTTAAAAATAGAAAATAATTTCACTGAAATATTGGACTCAGGTTTTTAAAAATACGCTTTCTTTTTAAAAACTGTATCCAACCTTTTACCAACAAGGAAGATCACTAAATAACGAACGAACAAACAAATCTCTTGTACTCTTAAAACACAAATGTAGGTAATTTGTCGAAAGGATTGAATGATATTTTAAATTTTCAAGTTACGAAATAGTCTGCAACAATAAAGAAGCAATAATGGTCATAACAATGATAACAAATACTTTTTTCAGCATTAGAAATGTACAGAACAGTAACCCGGTATGAAACTTAAAATTGTAGATTCATAGTAGAGGTTCATAGTAATGTGAAATACAAATATACATTTTGCCCTACGTTTTGCAATTTGATTGCTATAAAATTAATAATTTTGTTTCGATTCCTCGCGGCACACCAGCGGCCCATTCACGGCACACCGGTTGGGAAACGCTGGTCTAAACATTCTTCATTTGCTAAAAATGTTATTATACCAGCTTTAATAAACACTTATGGTGAATGTAAAGGCTGGACTACCGCGAACAGGTGGCAGTAAGTCTCCTCTGTTTTTTTCTTTTTTCAATGTACAGTCCGCAGCAAAAAAAAAAAAAAAAAAACTGCAACATGAGCATTTAAGTTTATTGTGAAACTACGCCTAACAGCGCAGGGAATCAACATAATTCTAAGTGGCACGAATCATGCCAGAAGAAACCTCAACGTCCTCCCCTGCATATTTATTTTGAAACAAAAGCAAGGGCGCCCATGTTGTGGTTTCCAAGGGGGGCAAGTATAAGCGACATTTCAAATATAGTTACAAATTTTGATATAACTATTCTAAAAATTCTATCGGATTTTCGATATTCCGAAGTACAATTTTCTTTAGGGGGGAAAGCGCCCCACCTTGTCCCCTTGATGGGCGCCCTTGAACAAAAGACTTCGTCGTTTTACAATAAACTTACATGCTTATGTTGCAGGTTTTTTGCTGCGGACGGTACATTGTACAGAGTGACAATATTCAACACAATTCAATTAAATTAAAACTCTTTGCATAAATAACAACAGATTTTAATAATTTTGGTTTCTTCAATGTCGATAGCACTTCAAGCAAAGTTGAAGTTTAGTCTTCAGAAACAAGCCTCCAACAATGAAAATCTCTTAACAAAGAAAAGAAACAAAATATCAAAAATGCACGGGTTATTCTCTGATTAATGATTTAATGTGTTCTTGGAAAAGTCTGAATACTATTCTCTTGAATTTCATTGGAGCTACTACCTATTGGTTATCAGCGCTCCTTACCCCGAAGAACCCCATTTGGAGGGAGAGCCAAGTAATCGTTTGGAGGGGTCCGGGCTTCCATTTGCAGCCCGTGGCTACAGCAATCTATGAAAAATTGTTGCCAAAATGTTATTTCATTTCACGCATTTCTCTTTTACTTCTCTCAGTTCCTTGATAATTTCCATAACTGATTTTCCATTTACTACAAAAGGTCTGAATCCGCATCAAGTCCGCATCAAGTTTCACAATCCGGCAATTAAGACATTTGATCGGATGACTTTATTGATTAGTAAGTTTTAAAACGCAATAGACATGATATATTCTAGCAGATACAGAAAAGAAGTTTCATAAGCCTCTACAACTGATCTCTTACATATGGTTTCAGTTTGATTCCCTGCAGATTCATACTTACGATTTGCTTCATGCCGTAGGATTTGATTAACTGAAGTCCTCGAATTAAATTATCAGTTGTACAAACTAATTTAAAAAGAAGTCTTGTAGTAGCCTCATGTAGGTTCGGGTTCTCGTAAGTCAGTCATTTTGATTGATTCCAACTTCCATAGTACGCCTCTTTTAGAACATAAAGCCAATGTTTTTCGAATCACAATACACTTCTGCAACTGTAATTCTAAATATTCTTGGATTTAAAAATAAGGAAAGAAAGAATAACATTCACATCTTTACTCACTCTTTCTTATCCATAGGTTTGTCTAGGAGAATTAACAACCCTGTTCGGCTAGCTAATTGTTGCTACAGCTCCTATATCTTAGTAATCACAGGAGTAGTTCATCTTGTGCATGTTTTTCTTTGCTAACAGAAAGAAAAATCCTTCCAAGATTTTTTTGGTTCATATTCATTCCTTAACAAACGAAGTATTGATATAACAATCATTCATTCTTTTTAATTTTTTTTCCTGTTTCCTACGTGTCTTATTCTCAACTCAGTTTGCATATATCTTTAATGAAAACTGGAAAAATTACCTTTTCATGTTCAATTGGTGTTATGACTTATGAGAACCAGCTATTATATTCAACTTACCAAACGTTTATTAATCTACATTCCCCGAATCAAAAGACATCAACTGGATAAATTTATAGTAACATATCACGTTACACTGCTATTAATATTTCTGGAGTATAATTTAATTATATTTCTAACTGTTTGTATTATCACTGGAAGAGGCATAACCGCGTACCCACAATCGATCGAATGAATTCCGCATAATCTTGGTCGGAATGAAGGAAAAGCTGCAGAAATTTCTTTCTGAATGACATGTCCTTTCATATCCTATAGCAATGTACTATAGATTAAACTAAACGACAATAAATGAAAATACGTAATTAATCAAAAAAAAAAAAAAAAAAAAAACTAGTGGAATGGCGAAGACAACCTCCACAAATTTAACAATACACTACTTTATTCATTTCTCAAAGTACTTTCTGGTTTCGAACAAATTAACATTTAAAAGGTTCATTAGTTCTGCAAAGGCATTGTAGACCCCACTTAAAGACAATAAATTAACAATTCTGATTGGATTATTATTATTATTATTATTCCTAACCGAGACAATAAAGCATTTTAAACAACCACAATAAATAAGTACATATACTGATACAATCATAAATTGCACATGCTAGAACCCCTTATTTTGTCAACTTGGTTTTAACACCTAACATCGACGGAATCTAGGTGCGGAATCTAGTACTAACTTCGGCGGTTAACTTCTAACAAATAAATTAATATTTCAATTTTGTGGGTAAATATTGTAAAATTTATTTGCTCTGGAATGTATTTATTAATCGTATACGCTTACACAGGTACAAGTGTCACTTAACTATTTCTTTTCACTAATTCATTGAATATAAAAGTGGACCTCCAATCAAACTATAAAGGAACAACATTATCCGTTCGTAAAAGCCACGAACAAAATTTCAGATAAATTTTAGATTGTCATACGTTCGATTAGTCACGCTTACAAAATGCACAACACAAAATCAGTAATTTCTAACATCAGTATGTTCCTTTCAAGGATTGTCAACAATTATGAATCTAAGTAAATATGCGAAAAATTAAAAAAAAAAAAAAAAATCAGCAAGTTCTTAATGGGGTTTCTAAGATCTTACATATTTTAATGTCACAAGATCGATGAAGTTTCTTTTTTCCGATTGTTCTTCACAACAAGTTGCGAGGAAAATAAGTTCTCTAATCTGTGGATTGATGATTATCTTCGATGCTGAAAAATTACATTAGTAGAACAGGTTGAGTCCTCAAATATGCAACAACACCAATATCATTTTTAAAAAGTAATTTATAACATTTTACCATGGATAAAAGAATACTAAATGAAACCCAAAGTAACCTGCTATATGTGAACAGCTATAAATTCCAGTAACAGGAACAAGAAAGTAGGATTACTTGGTACAAAATGATATCCTTTGATACAATTCGCGCGGCGAATCAACACTAATTTAAGCACTCATTACTCGACCCGCAAGGGTGATGACAGGTTATTTCTTAATGGCTCCTGAACTACCCACTCTTCAGTGACTCATTTCTCTGATGACAGAATGCAGTAAAATGGTGTAGCCGACGGCCGGAGGCTCGTAATTATGCATTACATTGTGTTCAATGACAAGCCCATTTGATGGACGAGATTATATATCTTTATATGTCTGCGACACAATTAGATGTACACGCGGATTCTAAAAAGGGAAAAAGTAACATTACAACCAGTCGTGAATAATTTTAACGAACGAATCTCTTGCTTTTTTCCACTTTCAACCGGGAGGGGGACCTATATAGTGACGGTGGTGAAACTTTATATATACAGTTTGTTTCAAAAGTCCGGGAACACTTTCAAAAAAATATTGTAGCCAAACTAGTAGCTTTGTAAACTAACGAAGTAAATAATTTGAAACATTGAAGTTATAATTTTTTTTTCATTGCAGGTGTAACGTGTAGTTCCATGTATCGCCATTAGGTGGTACCAAAATCTAGATCGCGCTTTCTGGAGGTGAGAAGCTTTCTGCGTCCTACAATTTGACAAAACAAAGAGTGCAACAGATGTCCAACGAAAATTTAGGTTGAAGTACGGTATAACAGCACCAACAAGAAAGGCAATTTACAATTGGCATGAGAAGTTCGTTGAAACAGGGTGTCTGTGTGCCAAGAAGAGAAGTGGTAGGCCAAGTGTGAGTGCAAATGACGTTGAACGAGTGAGAGAAGCTTTCACACGGAGCCCGAGAAAATCGTTACGCAGTGCTTCACTTGAGTTGCAAATGTCAACAACGTCTGTGTGGCGTGTTTTGCGTAAAAAATTAAACATGAAATTATACAGACTACAGTCAGTGCAAAAGTTATATCCAAAAGTCAAAGAGGAGTGATTCCAGTTTTGTTGTGCATTGCAGGACAAAGAGGAAGCTTTTGTGAATTCGATCATTTTTTCAGACGAAGCAACATTTCATACAAGTGGAAAAGTGAACAGGCACAATTGTAGAATTTGGGGAACACAGAACCCTCATGCAATTTTGGAACACGAGCGAGATTCTCCAAAGGTAAATGTTTTCTGTGCCATGTCCCACAAGAAACTCTATGGTTCTTTCTTCTTTGAAGAACAAACTGTTAATGGAGAGTCCTTCCTTCACATGTTGCAGGACTGGTTATTGCCATTGTTGCAAACTGAATCAGAGAACTTTGTCCTTCAGTTGGATGGTGCAACCCCCATTGTCACCGTGATGTTAGGTCATATCTGAACTCAGAGCTACCAAATCGTTGGATTGGTCGTGGTCGATCAAAAGACCAATGTGTGCTCAAATGACCTCCTAGGTCTCCAGATATCACCCCTTGCGATTTCTTTTTGTGGGGGTACGTGAAGGACCTTGTATACGTTCCTCCTTTCACAGGTGACGTTAGGGAATTGAAAAGGAAAATTGAGCAAGCAACAGTCTCGGAAGACTTGTTGGGTCGTGTGTGGCAAGAGTTGGATTATCGCGTAGACATTTGTAGGGTCACACGTGGTTCCCACATAGAGTGTCTGTGAAATAACTCGTTCACATTGTTCAAAACAAACATTACAGTTTACCATTTAAAATTATGCAATTCGTTACTTTCCAATGTTACTAGTTTGCCTACAATAAAATATTAAAAGTGTTCACGGACTTTTGAAACACGCTGTATATATATATATATAGGCGCGGATAGATGGGGAGGGCTATAGTCCCCCCTTGACGCTCAGGTATACACTGGATAAAATGGGCTTCAATCCTACTTTCTTTACGCTAGATATAGCGGCAAAAACTATGGTTTAGCCCCTCCCTTGATTATATCCTGGATCCGCGGCTACTTTAGTACTTAAAATAGTTCTCTAGTATAGTAATTTTATATATATATATACTAGACAACTATTTTAAGTATTAAAGTAGTATTTCAGTAAAAAATAAACCTTCGCTCTTCAGCGCAAGACAATATTAATACTTCTCTTTAAAAATGCATTTAGGAAAACTGAAATAAAGGGAGACGTTTACATTTCCAGTTGCAGCGAGCGTTGCCACTGGATTTAGTCACATTGAGCATATGGCAGGAACTCATACAGGGAGTCCATAAAGCCCTGTAGGAAAATGAAACTCTATAACTTGGAAACCGTTATGTTTAAGAGGGGTTGGAAGAAAAGAAGTTTAAAGTTTTGTTCTGGCCACAATGCTCGATGACGTTTGCGCTGGTAATCACGTGACTTAAGATGGCATCTATTAAAGGAAAGGCACAATGTGTTTTGTGGTTTGCGGAATTAAAATCTTGCGTTTCAGTGCGGAGAAACTTCCAAACAACGTATGGGAAAACACCCCCAGCAGAAACAAGTATCAAGAGGTGGTACGAGAAGTTCAAAGAAACGGGAAGTGTGTCAGATTTACCACGCAGTGGAAAGCCAGGAACGAGTGATGATGTGATTTACACGTTGCAGAACAGCGTAGCCAGAAGTCCAATGAGGTCGCTTAAACGTACGTCAATGGAACTGGGAATATCGAAATCAACGTTACACAAGATCGTACGCAAGAATTTGAAGGTTCAGCCCTATAAGTTAAAATTTGTGAACGATCTGATAGGGGAAGACTGTGACATGAGAATGGAATTCTGTGAGTCAATGCTTACCCGCTTACAAGAAGATGGTGACCTTCTGTCTCGATTTCTGTTTTCAGATGAAGCCACATTTCATGTGTCGGGAAAAGTGAACAGGCACAACTGCCGAATATGGGGGGGTGGGGTGGAAAATCCACGTGAATTCGAGTATCACAAGTGGGGTAGTCCCAAAGTCAATGTGTGGTGTGGTGTTTCAAAGGATCACATTATCGGTCCTTTTTTCTTCGAGGAAGAGATGGTAAATGCTAACAATTATCTGAACATGTTACAGACATTCCTTTTGCCAGAACCTAGGTTAGGCATCCTTAATGAGGTCCACATGCAACAGGATGGGGCACCGCAACACTATGCCCTTCAAATTACACAGTTTCTTAACGAAGAATTTAAGGAGAGATGGATTGGCCGAAAAGGACCCACACCTTAGCCTGCAAGATCACCAGATTTGTCGCCTTGTGATTACTGGCTGTGGGGACACGTGAAGACCAAGGTGTATTCGCAGAAGGGAGCTGATCTGCACGATCTCAAGAACAAAATAACTTATGTGATTTTGAACATTCCAGACGAGCACCACCAACATGCAATTCTTGGTTTCCCAAAAAGACTGCAAGAGTGTTTTGGACGTGAATGGTGCACGGAGGTTTGGCGATGAACCTTAACTAGCTGAAACAAAACTTTGAACCTTTCTGTAAGTATACCAAAAAGTATTTGTTAATACATTACGTAGTTTCCAAGTTATAGAGTTTTACTTTCCTGCAGGACTTTATGGACTCCCTGTATTTCTCAACATTGGAAACCGCATTTGTGTCTGCATCGCTGCTATCTTCCCGTGTTGTCCTCTAGCAGTTGCAGCCACTTCGGCAACCGGTAAAAACATAGCTTCTGTACTGTATGAATTTCTCCACTTGGCATCACTTGACTCAATTCGTAGGGTGGGTGAGTCGCAGCAGCTTGGAAAAAAAGACTGATTCACAAAACACAAATTCGCAAAGAACAAATAAGCATCTGGTGATAGTAGTGATTCATTCATGCATAATTTTGGGGTAGTTTTGACCTTCCGGAGTTGGACAATCGCTCTTCCCCGGGAATGAAGAAAAATTAAATAGCTATCCAGTCCAGTTCCATCACATTTTGAAGCTGCTCCCCGAACAGAAGTTTCTGGAAGAAAGTTTGTGTGGTAGTGAAAAAAATATTCTATATTAAGTCCTTTATTTTAACAATCCTGTCTTTGATTATACAGTATCCATTCTCCGATAATACCTCTAATCCTTTTCTTACCTTCTTACTGTTCCAGTTCTCTATTCTCTTTTCACCCATTTCCTCTTTTATTATTCTCAATATTTCTTTTCTTTTAAGGCTCGGGAACATACTCTTAACATCCAAGCTAAATAACACTGTGCTCTCCTTTCTTCTTCCTAATCTATCTATCATCCTCTTAACCTCTTTCGCATTCTCTACTCTCCTACTTTTCTTTCCTTCTCTCACTGCGTCGGCTATCCTCTTAAGCTTTTTCTCCAACAGTTCTAACATATTATTCCTGCAGTTAAGCACTGGCCTCAACTTCACTACTTCTTTGTGGATTTTTGGAAATCCTTTCACCCTAGGCAATTTTACTTCTTCTCTCACTACCTTCTTGAACCCTTTCTTTTTGCAGTCCTCTTTAATCTTTTCTTTATCTGTTCTTCTTGTCCTTTATCCGCCACATCTTCGTATGTTTCGTCTTTCAAATCTCCAAGTTTTTCTTCATACTATACTTTATCCATCACAACTATAGCACCCCCCTTGTATGCTACCCCCCTTGTTCCACTACTATGTCCTTTCTCGTTCTTATCCTTTTCATTCTTATTTTCTCTTTGTTATTCAGATTGCCTCTTTGTCTTCTTGATTTGTTATTTACTATATTTACTAGTTTCCTCCGAATTCTGTTCCTATCTTCTTCATCTTTCATTTCCTGAAGTGCTTCTTCTATCCCATAAACCGCTTCTTCCTTATCTACCTCTTCTTTGGCTACTCTGAATTTATATCCCAGACTTAAAAACTGCTTCTCTTCTTCAGTAATCTCAATATCTCCTATGATTACCACTCTTTTTTCGTCTATTGTCTCTTCTTGTTTCAAGCCTATTTTTTTACCTTTCTCTCTTAATCTCTCTTCTTTTCTTCTGAACTTTTCCTCCCACACTTTCAAGTTCTTCATCGTAAACTCTCTTGTAAAAATACTCAGACTCTCTTCTATTTCTTCTCTTTTGCTCTTATATTTGTCCTTCATCTCGTTTATTTCCCTCTTCTTCCTTCTTATCTCGTTCCAAATTAATTCCTTCTCCACTTTCTTAAATAGCTTTCTCCTTCTAGTGGTCCTTCAATCTACCCCTTTCTTATTGATTCTTAATCCTTTGGGCGTTATTTCTTCTTGCAAGCAGATCCTAAGAATTTTAAGTTTTTGTTCTTTCTAGATCTCCTTCTTTTTACTATCCTTCCACTTGTATATTTTCCTCCTCAGTTCAGGAAAATGTCCTGTAACTTTTCCATCAGGACTTGTTTCCATTTTGTACTAAAAGACAACAACACTGAGCAAGGCTATGTGATAAAATGTAACAAACCACACAATCACGTAACAGTTACGACACAATAACTGTGTCTTCATCAGACTTCCACTCCTTCTGGCTATTTGACAGTTGGTCACCTCTTATATACCTCTGGAGATCAACTTTTAATTAGGCCCCGCCCCTTCATTAAAAAGTAACACTTGTGTGTTTTTCACTTTCACTTTTTAGCTGCACACGTGGAAGTGATGTGGATGAGGGTACAAAGAAGAATTTCATAAAAAAAAGCATGGAGGAAAGAATAGGAGACCTAAACACAAATGAAGAACAGAGGAAAAGGGATTTAAAAAAGTTCTGGACACAACTAAGGAGAAATGGATACAACGAGGAGGATAGGGTGACAAGAAACATAGCAAGAGAGAGGAAGAAAGAGGAAAAAACAAGAACAAACAATGTTTTGAAATAGAAAGCCTAGGCAAAGGAACAGAGAAGATAAGAGAATGCTTCGGAAAGCAGGAATAAGGACGTAGGAGAAGATTCCGCTTAAAGAAGAAGAAAGAAAGAGAACAAACTAATAAGAAAAATATGGATAATTAAAGACAAAATGTATCCAAGGAGAAAAAAGTAAACTTTTAATTGGACATGTGTGCAGCTAAAAAGTGGAAGTGAAAACCACACAAGTGTTACTTTTTAATGAGGGGGCAGAGCCTAATTAAAAGTTGATCTCCAGAGGGTATATAAGAGGTGACCAACTCCCAAACAGTCAGAAAGAGTGGAAGTCTGATGAAGACACAGTTATTTTGTCGAAACTGTTACGTGATTGTGTGTTTTGTTACATATTATCACACAGCCTTGCTTAGCGTATCGTTGTGTTTTAGTACGAAATGGAAACAAGGCCTGATAGAATATTGTGTGTGTGTGTGTGTGTGTGTGGGTGTGTGTGTGTGTGTGTGTGTGTGTATGTGTGTGTGTAACATGCATAAATTGATTCTATGGAAAACACAAAAATGTTCATCCCCCTCCTCCTCGTCTGTAATTTTAATTTGACCACCATTTCTTTCTCAATTAAATATTGAAGAGAGAGTCTACGTTCTCCTGGTCTTCTCGAACGATTACTTCTGACACCTCCTCATCGCCGAAAGAGTTCTTGGTTATAGCCAGTGATGAAAACTGTTTTCGTTACAGTAAAATCAATGAGTGTGTCTGTAGACGTGTTATTCAGCGGGTATAGCAGTGTTATTTCGTACTTACTATACAGGACCCACACATGGGGATCTGGTATGGAAGAAATAAGATACATTTCCCGTACGCCTCCTATTACCTTTCATGAGAGTATGACTAATGTATCGTACATTCGTGAATCGTCAGTCTTGTCCCACGAACATATCTGGATACTGTGGAGCAAAATGTTCCAGATGAACAACGACCATCCCATATCGCAAAGCAGCTAGCGTGCTCTAATCGGTATACCCCTTTTATCCAGAACTGCTATTAAAAGCTCTCGGACCGAAGTCCTATTGAGTATGTGTATTACATGGTAGGATGGCGTATCACCACCAGCTAGCCCCGGCAATGACACTGCTAGATAGTTACGCCAAAATCTACAGCAAGACTGAAATACCATACAACATACAGGCATTCAGCATTTGTACGATCGAGTACCTCCACGAATAGCTCCTTGTGAGATATTAAGGTAAGTACTCTTCGTTTTGCGGACATTCTGTATAACATATTGAGAATGTTCCATGAGCGCCATATTTGGATCATTCCCAGTCTTCTTTTCTATCAAGCTTAGGCTGGATTTGTGAATTCTAATAGGCTATTCTTAAATGCATTTCCATCAGTGACTTTTCAGGATAGAGCAACAGAAAAATATAACTTACAGTGTATTTAACATTGCGTTGTACGAAAAAAAAAATAAAATAAAATAAATGAGCACGTTCGTTCTAAACACGCGTAATAGGACTGATGGAACTGTATATCAATTTTAGTAAATACCTTTCAACCAAGTACCATAATAAAATGGACCATAACTCTACTATTTGAATTTGTTATATTCTCATACATAACACGCTCATTCCTAGTCTAACGGCTACATATTATGACTGGTGTATGATTCCGGGTTTGGTTTCTGGTGATTCAGATCCCATTTTAACCGGTTAACTGAAAAGCTCGAGTATATTCGGGCATCATACGGCATTATTACAATTGATCACTGTTGAACGGTACAAATTTTACAAGCTCGTGTATATTCGAGGTTTTATTGAAAGCACATTTTAGGCTTACGTAAATCATTGTTGCCTTCAGTAAAAATAATCATACTGTTGCCATTCGTTTTGTTCCTAAAATGTTAGAAGATGTTAGATGTTAGAATTTAGCAATAAAAAAATAGGTAAAAATTGAAACGCTCCTTTGGAAATAATTGATAAGTTAACAATTACGTCATTTCCTTATATAAACCTGCTGCTGACAAAGAAAGTAAAATAAAATAAAATAAAAAACATTTCAAATGGAAATTCATGCAATTAAGAAAAATGGTATTTTAATACATTCACAATTAGCATATTTGTTAATTTTAAAAATTTAAAAGATTCTTTTAAATAAAGAGACATTTTTACAAGGTATTTTTTTTACTTACATCAATCTCCTATACATTCAGATTCATCGTTTGTTTATTATTATTATTATTATTATTATTATTATTATTATTATACAAAGATTTTGAATCTTCAACGGTATATACCATAGCCATCCTAGAGATAGCTATGTATATACACAGGCAAGATGTCATGACCCGATAGACAGATAAGCAAACATAACTCTGTAATTTATAAAGTCAAAATAAAACTGTAGAGCCGTTACGCTTCTTTGATTACAGTTTTAATTATTAGACGAAATGATAACACGGTAAAATAATTTAAAACTTTTGTTTAAATAGTATTTGTATTACTGCTATTCAAAACAGTCAAGATTCAGTTTGACAGTTCTAGCTATTTTAGCGAAAGATTGAAGATTGGCAAAAATGTATTCTACACCTTAATTTCACAAAGTTTACAATTAAGGAAACAAATTTAAAATAAAACTCCTCGGCGCGGAATTTTCTCCATTATCCCTTACATGAATCTTTTGATGGTAAGAGAGAGTCAACTTGACGCTTATAGCTCAATTCAATAACTGGTGGCATAGTATGCATAGATTCAAATTTGTTATAACACAAATAGGCCTACAATCATAAAAAGAAGATAGTATTACATAAGGAAAAATAAGATACCAAAATATAGTTGAAAAAACTCGTCGCAACCTTACAATTTGTTCAGCACCCTTTCTCAGATCAGTTCAAATTAATATTATGTTCGTCTAGTTACAATATCGGCAGCTGTTGAAACATGAGAACTTTCATAAATCAACGTCACCTGTCACCTCATGCTGACTATTGACGATCATTACTTACAGGCTGCAAAACCAAATGACGAAGCGCTTGGATGCTATGCTTCTACTCTCCCTATAGGTAAAGTGGTTACTCATGCCGAGCGAGCTAGCAATCTGGTGCCCCATTTGAATATGAATTCAAACCAAACAATAACTACATTCAGAAGTATTTCAAACATTCGACAGGATACACTGTTCAACAACGAAAATGTAAATTGAACAAAATCAGCTAATTCTTATTGATTTTGTGGTGCTGATCACGAATTTGAAAGTTATTTTCGAATATTAGCTCTACTTTTCGTTTTACAGGCATGTCTAATAATAACGCTTTAAAACTAAATATATTCGCTTCGTTTGGGGTAAAATGTTACACTGATCCGGCAACACTGGAGAAACTATATGAACGCTTGGTTTCATTGTTTTCCTTATCTCAGTAGTGTTCTGCTATTGTTAGGAAAGACAGGTTTAGTGCAGTTATCAGCGTTTTGGGTGAGACGTTTGTGTAGTGCAGGACATAAAAATACAACTACAAGTACGCAAAAATACTGGTATTTCGAATGTATATTTTTAAATAGTTGTCGGAACTATTTGAAGTGACATTTTGAGGATTTCAATAAACAAAAATGCCGCGAAATTGTGTAAACAGTGCGGATAGCTTCCGCTACGTGTGTGGGGAGGTGACATTTTCCTCACAAAAGCAGATTATAACACCACTAATAAGAAAAGCCTATCAATATTATTTTGGTTGTAAAATTGGAGACCAAGATAAATCTTGGGCACCCCACATTGTGTGTAACACTCGTGCCAGCAATCTAAGAAATTGGATTAATGGGAAGAGGCGCTCAATGCCTTTTGCAGTGCCCATGATTTGGAGGGAGCCAAGCGACCACATCAGAGACTGTTATTTTTGTATGGTTCCTTCCGTCAAGAAGGGAATTTCCACAAAAAAGAAGCGAGCCTTGATCTATCCTAACATTCCTTCAGCAATGCACCCTGTTCCACATGGAGAAGGACTACCTGTTCCTGACCCACCTAAAGAACACGATCTTCTTTTCTGATGATGATCAAGAAGTTGAAGCTCCTGAATCAAGTACTTCCAAGGACCCTACGTTTGTTGTAGAAGAACCTCCATGTGAACCACATAGACTTACTCAAGAGGAACTAAGTGATCTAATCAGAGACTTGGGCCTCTCGAAAAGCAAAGCCGAAATTTTAGCGTCACGCTTAAAGCAATGGAATTTATTGCAGGAAAAAGTAAATATTTCAGTGTATCGGAATAGGGACAAGATTTTCACTTCATTTTTTACTATGGAAGACACACTTGTGGCATGTACAGATGTAAATGGTCTCATGAGGGCACTTAAAATTAATTACGAACCTACGAAGTGGAGGCTCTTTATAGATTCGTCCAAGGTGAGTTTAAAGGCAGTGCTTTTACATATTGGAAATGAACTTCCTTCAATTCCTGTAGGTTACGCAGTTCATATGAAGGAATATTATGAAAACTTGAAACGTTTACTTCAAGCCATTAAATATTACGATTTTCATTGGCTCATTTGTGGTGACCTTAAAGTAACAGCACTGTTGCTAGGTATGCAGTTAGGGTATACAAAGTATTGTTGCTTTATATGTGAATGGGACAGTAGAGATCGTGGATCTCATTACCGCAAAAGTGATTGGAGTACCAGAGAAACTCTTCAGCCGGGAGTGAAAAATGTGCAGCATGAACCACTGGTAGATCGTAACCGAATTTTGCTTCCCCCTCTACATATTAAATTAGGTCTTATGAAAAGTTTTGTTAAGAGCATGAACCAAGAGGATGAGGCCTATAAGTACCTAAGAGGACAATTCCCTCGATTAAGTGATGCCAAAGTTAAAGAGGGTGTTTTCATAGTGCCACAGATTAGGCAACTATTCAAAGATCACAAGTTCGACGAAATTCTCCAAGGTGAGGAGAAAGCTGCGTGGGAAAGCTTGAAGAGTGTTTGTTCACAGTTCTTGGGAAGACACCGAGCAACAAATTACAAACAACTGGTAGCAAAGTTGTTATTGTGCTACGAAAATCTTGGTTGCAATATGTCTCTGAAACTCTACTTTCTTCATTCACATCTAGACTTCTTTCCCGAAGATTGTGGAGCAGTAAGTGACGAACATGGTGAGCGTTTCCATCAAGATATTGCAGCCATGGAGAAGAGATATGAGGGAAAGTGGAGTTCTAACACATTGGCCGACTACTGTTGGACTATTGCAAGGGATGCTCCAGATGTAACCTACAAAAGGCAAGCCAAGCGAAGACGCTCAAAACAAAATAAACATAATCCTGTACAAGGGATCACTTGAAACTTCTGTCTACATTGCAGTGTAGTTCTTGCATAAAAAGGTATGTGTACATATTTTTCATGTTTTGATGTTAATACTGATTTTTATTACGAAATTGTTAATGTTTAACTTGACCACGGTTACTTAATTTTCTGTATCGCTGTGAAACTGGTATTTTCGCAATTTTGAAAAAGGAAGTACAAGGATATAGAATAGAAAGCTATAGGTTAGGGTACTTCTTAACTCCCCAGCTTATCACATCACAGTGAAATAGATAAAAAAAAAAAAGTGAAATGTAGGTTTTTATAAGGATTTTGCTTAAATGTTCTATAAATATTAACACATTCGAGACGGAGCCCGCCACATAGGCGGGCTATTTCTTTTTCTTCAGTGGACGGAGCCCGCCTACCAGGCGGGCCTAAGGTTTCGTTAATTTGAATGGCAAACGCATGTCCATAGCTGGGTTTCGACTTCTCAGTTATACTTTGTGATGCCTCTAGTACTTCTAAAAAAATCGACATGACAGTGCGACCAGTCCAGAATGAGGGAGGGTCGTTGACCTTGAGAGACTGTTTCCGCGCAAGTTTGTCAATTCTGCTTCAACCGAAGCAGCTGTGAATGATTGCTCTTGCTGTTTAGTAGCTTCTTTTCATTCATAATGGAGAATTTGGGCGAAGAAGAGATAGTAAATATACTATATCAGATGGATTTGGATTCTGGTTCTGAAATCGATGATTCGGACAATGACCCGGATTACGTGGACGATGATAATATGCGAGGTAAGTTCTTTTTTATTTACTCGGCAATAATTGCAATAATAAAGTTTCGGCATGGGGACAAACATCTGTCTTTGTAATATTCCACAATATACAGCGATAGTGTGTTCAAATATGGAGCTATCAACACGGATAGACAGTGGCGTACTTAGAAAAATATTTGGGGGGTGAATTAGAAATGTTATTTTATAGAAGTCGCGGATATTTTGACATACCACGTGGATATTTTGTCGTACCAAAGTTTCGAGTTTACAGGCATTGATAGGAGAGTTTAGTGCATCTGCTGTTTATAGCATTTTCTTTAGATAATTAGTGGCGTATCTAGAAAAATATTTTGGGGAGCTTTGGGCAGAAATATATTTACCGCGAATGTAAAGTCTGTGCAGATAAAGGCGAAGTGTCCACAGGTAAAAGGGTACGAAAAGAAGCTGGGAGTGTGCTAAATGCTGTGTAGCTCTATGTATGCCAGATTGTTTCAACAAATACCATCAGAGAACGTGATATGAAAAGTAAAATGACATCAGTATATAAGCAGCCAATTTTGTGCATGCAATGCGTGTAGCAATCAAGTGCAAGGCAAATTACTAAAACTTTGAAAATAAATGCCTTGTACATGAAATCTTTTCAACCTTCAGATATATATAGTTTTTAGCGATTTTGATTGATTACTAATAGAATAAAAATAGGTATACTGCAAATAAATAATTATCCTTGTATTTGTAAATGCAATGAATGTAATATTTTAGTGCAAAGCGAATTACTTGTTTGTTATAAGGAAAACATTGTAAATGTTATATAAAGAATGGCCCTTATCAACATACAATAGGGTATATAGAGATTCGACGTCATAAAGATACATAACTTCTTTACCTTGGTTCTGTCGGTTTGATTCATTTGCAGCACAAATCAGCCTTGCACTAAATTCTTAGTGTAAACCAATATTTTTCAATTTCATTATATGCAATCGCTGTAAGGTTCTTGTATTTCATTATAAATGATGTAACTGCTAGTAAAAGTTATTATATGTACCTCAGTATTCAATTGTATTGCTCGTCGGACTTTTTTTATAATTGCAAAAAGGGTCATTTATAACAAATAAATAAAAATATATAGAAATGAACAAATGATTTGAGATTTGCTTATTAAATAGTTCTAAGTGTACATGCTCAGAAATAAAAGATTTTGTAATTGTATTCTTTGTAGCAGAGTTTTTACAAAATTCCAAAAACATGGTGAAACCGCCGTCCTGAGGGAGAAACCACGCAAAGAGGGCCTCCGACTCGAATGTGTTAATACATTTGTATATATACAGCTACTGTTGTACAAGGGCGTTCTTTTTCACAACCTGAGCTGAGAAAATTCTTCTATTATCATTTCCTTTCATATTATGTTTAAATGAATGTAAAAATCGCAATTTCAAAGAATTTACACACTTTCAATCAAAATTTGTTGAACAGTGATACCTGTTATATATATATATAATTTTCAGGCCTTAACAAGCTCAAATCCGACGCATGGTTTCAAAGAGAGAGAGAGAGAAAAAAAAATAAATTAAATTAAATCTTTAAGTTTAACGTCCCACGTTTATGCCGGTTAGGCTAAAGGAGACGGTGATAATGAAATGTGAGTGAAATGAAGAAAGTGGGAGGAAACGGGAGAAGCCCGAGAAAACCCACGAGCACGGTGTTTGTCCACCACAAAGTCCACACGGCGCGAGCTGGAATCGAACCAGGGACCCCAAGCACCGGAGGTGAACGTTCTACCACTGAGCCACCGCGCCCCCGAGAGAGAGAGAGAGAGAGAGAGAAAGAAAATGAAATAAAATTTTTGAGTTTTACGTCCCACGTGTATGCCTGTTAGGCAAAGGAGACGGTGATGATGAGAGATGAATGAAATGGTGAAATGAAGAAAGTGGGAGGAAACAGGAGAACCCAGAGAAAACACACTAACACGGTGTCTGTCCACCACAAAGTTCACTTGGCAGGAGCAGGGTTTGAACCCGGGACCTCAAGCACCAGAAGTGAATGCTCTACCACTGAGCCAGGCAAGAACAGACTGCATAAGTTCTAAATGTCTGCTTGGGATATGGTACCTCACACTCAGTATAGATCTTTACGTAACTATATATAGCTACTAACTATATATAGCTACTGTAACTATATATAGCTACGTAACTAGACGATCATTGTTAAAGGAGCCGTCCGAATGGCAATTAAATGTCAACTTATCATACTGCACATGTGCTTGACAAGAATCAGATCCAGAAACTTAGCAGGACAGTGTAAAAGGCCAAGTACAGCACGTTGAGTTGATCTGGCAATATGGAAATGTACATTACCTTACTGGAAGGTAGGGTCCCGAAAAGCGTCTAAATAAGGTCGAGGAGAGGATTGGTGATACCATTAATTCGACGCATTCGTCATACTTAAATGAAAGAAGATAAACAGAAGGGACATGTAGCTAATTACTAAGTGCAGACACATCTGGATCTTCCAACTCATCTGCACATCTACAATATCGATACGGCCTCGTTGTATCTGGGACAGAAACGCCTCATCGGTCAATATTACTAGCCAAGGGCGACGATCCTTGGGGGGAGGACAGAGCTCATGCAGGACCCCTCACATTGTATTTATGAATATACAGTATTTCGCAATCCTCATATATGCCTTCTGCATCTGAATGCCCCCCCCCCAAGTTACAGAGAAATCTGCGCCCTTGTTATTACCCTCCGTTCATCTCTCTAATGCAGTCTCTCCCAACCACTGAAGACACTTTCGGCCATCAGTATGTGTCAGGGATAGTCGTGCGAGAGGAACATAGGAACGTACACTTGTCTCTAACAACAGATTATTCAATGTTCGTGTGTTCACACAGGATGCCAAGATGTCTCTTGTAGCATTGCTAGTCGTCATCCTGTTACTTAGGGGGGGGAGGAGCTAGAGCACAATGTTCCTGCTGTCAATGCATCGAGAGGACACTCTGGAAGGGGCATTCGACTATGGGCATCCTGTTTTTCTCACCATTTATACTACCGATGGGTAACTGGCACGTCATGTGTCAGGCGAGTGGTAGTTCTGCAGAACTACTACGCAGCGTTTCCCAGTTTCACCATAAGACATACTCGAAGTCACCTTAGTACAAGATAGCCTAGGTATTTTCTGACATCGTCTTGTCACTGCAAATACAAACCGTGGTACATACAAAACGGATCTGCACACACAACTACCCTCCTAGTATAGACCAACAACTTTAAAACTACAGCAGCATGCCTTCTATAAATACCTAGTTATATCAGAAATACTGTCACAAAGTTTGGAGTGGTGCTGTAAATATCCGGAGTGGCATAGTGCTGCCATCTGTGTATAAAGCGGAAGATGCATGTAGTGTGTGTTTGACTATTCATGACATACATTGATATTGTACTGAGTTCTGATGAAGTGGTGCGATTACGAAAATCGTGTAGCAGTAATTGCGCTACACAAAGTCGGGAAGACAGCAGGTGAGATTTTCAACAGGTGAGAAGAGCTCCTCCGTGTCTAAGAGGTTAGCGTACGCGCCTTTGGCGTGGGAGGACTGGGTTCGATTCCACGTCTCATATAGCCTCGCTGCTGAAAAGGGACGTTAAACTCAAAATCAACTCAACAGGTGAGATTTTCAACCTCCTGAAACCCCTACCAACCAGCAAGAGATTCGTGCATCGTGCCATACAGCGATACATCGAGACTGGAACGGCAGCTGACCGCGTAAGAAGTGGCAGACCACGAACGGTACGAATCCCGCAGGTCCAGAAGGCAGTGGCAACAAGAATTCAAAGAAATTCTGTTCGAACACAAAGTGTGATGGCTACTGAGATAAACATCTGCAGAAATTCCATGTCTCGTGTGCTCAGGAGTGACCTACATCTACGGGTGTATGAGAGGCGTACTGGTCAATTTCTGATCCAAACATTAATGTCACAGAGGGTCCTTAAATCAAAGAGACTGTTGCGGCGTTACGCCAACAATCTGCACAGAAAGATTCTGTCCACTGAACGAAAAGATGTTCACAAATGAGCAGACCTACAATGGCCAAAATGACCGTGTGTATGCCACGTCATTTACTGCAGCTGTTGAGGCAGCTCCAAGGGTTCAGAGGGCACATCATCCTGCCTCAGTGATGGTTTGGTGGGGAGTGAGCTACTCAGGCACAACCCAGCTGCATTTTTGCGAACAAGGTGTTAAAACATCTGCCAAGGTGTACCAGGACACAGTGCTAACACCTCTAGCGAAAAAACTGTCTGCTACCATGTTCCCTGGAGAAAGGTGGACCTTCCAACAGGATTCAGTTCCAGGCCACAAAGCGAAAAGAACCCAGGACTGGCTGGTACGGAACGTCCCCGACTTCATTTCTACCGCTGATTGGCCTTCTAGCAGCCCGACCTTAACCCGTTGGACTACAAACTTTGGGCAGTATTTCACGCAAAGGTCTGCCATAAACGGCATCCATCTGTCGACAGTCTGAAACAATTCTTGACCCGAGCAGTGAAAAATTTTCCCATGGACGTGATGCGTAATACCATTGACCAGTGGCCGGATAGACTTCGTGCCTGCATCAAGGCCAAGAGGGAACATTTCGAAAAATGATTCGTGCGTCAGGTGTGCAACATATCAATGTAAAACATGACCAAAATAAATTGCCTTGGTGTTAATACCCTCTGTGTTATTCACATTGACACTTGTGACAGTATTTATGATATAAGTAGGTACATATTCTGTGGTGTGATTTTTGTTCGAATCGACAATGCATACTAAATATTCTTATGCATATATCACATGCTTAAAAAAAATCGAAAAGAATATCCACATAAGGGAACACTCAAAGAAAGAAGTCTAATATACACAACTAAGAAAATGCACTCTCTCAAGTTGCACAAACGGCAGAATATGACTTTAAAAATTACATAGCTCGAAAATAATTAGAAATACCGAAACACTCGGAATTATAGGAACTAACATGTTCTATGGAAATAAACGTGCTTCAAAATCCTGCGTTATCCATCCAACGACTTTTATACAGTCGAGGTAAGAAATTTTTGATTCTAATTACTACTGTACATACAGAGGCAATTTTGTAATAAACAATAGTTAAAAAGGGTTATTTCATTTCTTTGGTAGTAATTTAAAATCAGTAATATAAGTTTGCTCTTCAACGTAATGCCATCTATTTTTTCAAACTTTACTTTACATCACACATTCTTCAAAAATTATATTATTATTATTATTATTATTATTATTATTATTATTATTATTATTATTATTATTATCTATATATATAAAAGAGAACGCACAAATCCTTTGTGAACTCATCACGCTAATACGGCTGAACCAATTTCTTTCATTTTTGGGGGGTTATTATGATTTGGACCCTAGATGGTTTTTATCATATCACTTTAATTTTTAATTACCAGTGTCTTGAGATAATTGACCATTCAAGTGTCCATACGTACAAATCCTTTGTTATTAGTTCATCATAGGTAAAAATAAACGTATTTATATGCAACCCGCATGACCATGTGACTCGGCGGGTTAACATAAATGACAGGCGCTATAATTTTAACATTTACTGCAATTTGAAAGCGAAAAAGTAAAAATTATCTAAGTAACAAAGTTTATTGCGTTCCGGGGTGACCGCAGCGAAGCGGGGTGAACGCTGCTAGTTATTAAAGAAAATAAAAGCAAAATACCGAAAAAAAAACTGAAATTTGGTTTCTGATAACTGGAATCCAATTTCTAACTTCGAATACAATTTATTGACATTGTTTAGAGGCACATTTACCAAGTTCCTTCCGATTCGAAGTACATTATTAGTGTATTACAGAAAATATGTCCACAGGTGAGATTAATACCAATAGATAATTAAACTGAATAAAACGATATGGGTAAATCGTCATGTTTAGTTCTCGTGAAAACCAAGAAAAATGATGTTTTCAAAACCTAAAAATTGATGCTGTGCGATGACCTAGGCACCTGCTACGTTGAAACTGATATTGATGTGCACACAATCAAGCTTTTTATTATGACACTAGCAAGACGATAGTATATAGTATAATAATGAGAAATAGTCCAAAATTATGGTTAACTCTTAAACCTTAACTTTTATGTCTATACGGTAATATCCAAGATCAAATACAGAAGAATGAGTTACAAGTCTTGCAATATTTTGGTACACAACATATATGTATTTATTACAGTACAAATGAAAGCAGATTAGCATTCAAATTAAGACTTTCGTGTTGGACTGTCTGCAGCCACCTTCCAGTTCTTCCATTCCACGTCGTCACTACTGTTTCCACCTCCTGCTGGTATGTCGAGCATCGTGAGTTGAGTTGATTTTAGTTTAGCGTCCCTTTCAGCAGCGAGGCTATATGAGACGTGGACCTACTGATTAACGTGGAATCCGAACCACATGAGCTCCCGCCGGGAATCGAACCCGGGTGTCGAGCATCGTGATTTCACGAAATACGCTATAGACTGAAACAGGTAGTAATCCGAAAGGACAAGGTCAGGACTATGTGCCAGGTTTGCCAACGGTAAAAAATAAATAAAAATGTAATAATAATAATAATAATAATAATAATAATAATAATAATAATAATAATAATAATAATCTAAAAACAGTGTTCCGAAAGGAAACCAAAATTTTCCGGGTTTTCAGGCCTCGAAAACACTAGCTGCAACTTTGTTTTTTGTTTGTTTGTTTGTTTGTTTGATTTTGTATATTGTAGCTGGCCTCCCTCCAAAAACAACGGGCCCCTCCTACTTAAACCTGCTGACTACACCCTTGGCTCAAAGACTATTTTTGCACATTCGGATTTCGGAAAAATATACACTTTCGTCGCATATGACAATCCGTTTTAGGAAACGCACATCATCTGGATTTTGCAGCATTCGTTGGGACACATCCATTATCCTCTGGCCCTGAGGTGGGGTCAACTAATGTGGCACCACCTGATGGTTTTCCCGGGCTCGTGGATGTGATGTACGTACTATAATGGACTGGGATATATCGAGTTGGTTTGATCATTTTTGTCTGATAGTGAATGGATTTTCCTCAATGGCGTGTTGTATGATCTCAGAATCCGTTATTTTGAAATGGCTGGACCTTCGCTAATCTTCGATCTTTTTACAACATGCACAAAATTTCTGGAACAAACGAGTTTCTGCAGTGTTGTTCATTGCACTTTCCTCTTTCACATGACAAACGTTTTAGGTTGCTGCCGCAGCGTTATGCCCGAGTTTAAACTCAGAGTAAGTTTACGTATGAAACGGTTATTGAGCACTCATCTTCACTGCCACTAAAAACTGACTGAAGATACTGACGGAGTGGCGGCCTCTGTGCTATATAGTCCGTTTGTTATACTACCTCCTGGACCAATTTGACCCTATACGGCCATCATGGGGTCCATTTACGGTCTATCACAGGGTATACACGCGTTTGCTGTTTGGGTTGTGAAAATATTGCTAGACTTGCGACTTATAGAACGCCTTTAGTTGTTAAAATGACCTCGAAAAATAAATAAGTTTTAATTTTGCATTTATGTACAAACAGGTACAGAGTACTGATGAAATGAAACAAAAATCTAGACGCTGTGCTGTACTGGTAGTGATATGTACCTCTGCCTCCTGTTTGCTGCAGACTTGTTTGATTATATTGCACATTTTAAACAAAAGTTTCATTTAAAATGTTCGGTTACATTTGCAAAATAATTGCATAAAGTTTGTGGTAACTGAAGTCACAGAGAAAACTGTTTTTGGAATTAATGAAAGAGAGAAGTCCTTTCCAAGAATACTTGGGCGGCGAAGAATATTGACAACAACTTTACGTGACCCGAAATTGGTAAACATGTACAATTCATTGCAGTGTGTGCACTTACACTGAAAAGTTTCATCAGAATAAAATTCGATACAAGGTAGAGTCGATACTGTAATAATTAATTTGCTCTTTTTCCCATATAGCTCGCAACCAGTTAGAGGATTTATATGCTAAATAACTACCTTTTGTGGAGTTGTTAAACGTATGCAAATCAAGTATTATTTGTATATGAACCCTTGATAGGTAATTTTACGTACATATGAATACATGTATAAATTACTTGACATATATTTTATGCATATTTTCTTTTCACATACATGAAATATTTTTTTCTTATAGAGACAAACGTTTTTTTTTTTTATTTTTTCAATTAGCTGATCCACAATGAAATTAACATTTTTATGGACAATACTCAATATACGTCACTGATAATATTCTGAATTTAAAAATGTCTAACACTAACTTTGGTTAGGGTTTAATAATAAACACAAGAAACTGAAAAACACCAAACTGATACAAAAACAACCCACTGAAGCAAGAACCAACCCATGTAGATAATGATTTATCTCCATACGTAGAATAGTCAGCAAAAGTCACCTGTGATCAATACACGATATATTGTAAATACAGTAGTTTTGCACTGTATAATCAATATGAGTGTAATCTGCTTGGTGCAGCGTAATTCTCAATACCAATGATGGCCAAATGAGGCCCGATTTTTCTTTCAACCACTTATTGATATGACAACATCTTGAAATGAAACCATATTACTTTCTCCCATCCTGAGAAAAGTTTAAAAAAAAAGAAAAAAAAAAACAGCCTCCTGATCCACAAATAGAATTAGTAACGTTACAATTTCAAGACTGTCATCCTACTAGTAAAAACTGCAAGTATTAATAACTAAGTTTTGAATTATGATCACCAAAATGGTTTTAAGTTCGTAGCTCATTACTCATTCGATGCGAATTATTAAACGTTTTCTAATAAATTAAAATGTAGGTATCATAAAATCATAAAAGAAAATAAAGGAACTCGTGTTTTTAAAATTTTCACTAGTTTTGTTGGTCAACAAACGCTCAGAGCTTTCATAACCTGTTATACGAGCTCTTACTTACACCACCTCTATTGAAAATTTTAACAGGCTGGACATAAATTCCTCGTTAACTATCTCAGCTGTAATGCTATCCCTTTTCCCTTCTTCCTTGAATACCGCGAGGAGAAACAGGTGTTTTATTTCAACTTCAGCTGCCACAGAATTTTCAAACTTCACCAATTTACCAAACTCACTGGAAAATCACAAGATAATTTTTACTCCCAACGAAAAATGGATATAACGCAGTCGTACGCAAAATACTATAATAACCTAAAATCAATTATCTCATGTTTTATGCAATATGCAAACAGAATAAAGTTCTCTTCCTCTGCTTGAATGAAAACCAGAGCAACTCAATTTTGTATCGTATTTACCAGGCAAAACTCGCTATAATATGGCATTAAAAGATCGCAAGATGCTCATTCACTCCATGCTGATTTTTAATTTTTCGTATCAAATAATAAGGATGAATATGGACTTGGTTTGCCGAATAATGTGTGATACAAATATCTTGGTACAACCGCATGCAAAAGAAAATGAATAAAGTTCTTGTCAATAATCTACAAAGGAATCTGAATGCAGTTTCGATAATTTGAAATTCTCCGACCATGAAAATAATAAATTTTTAAACGTATTGAAAATTTAGCAACTAACCTTAAGATGTTACGAAGCACCTCTCTCAAGGAACAAGGAGTTCCAATATTTTAGAATAATATTGTAAATTTGTCTAGTTTCTAGCATTTAGACTAATGTTATTATGGCTGGGGGAAAAAGGGATAAATGTCGAAGTTTACCTTATTGTGTAAAGGTCCTTATTTCCACTACAAATATTGGGATTGTGTTTCAAAATACAGTCCGTGTGGAGGGAGACAGACTTTTTATTATATTTATTAGTACAAGCAGTTTATACAAGTATTAAAATAAGTTTGCTACAAGTTTTTAATGTAATGTGCTGGCATCCTGATAGAAATGAAACTCTAACTCATTACCTTCTTTAATCCGAGGGTCTTTGTTTTTTGTCCTATCATATTGTTGAATATCAAGTCCTGTACAATTCCAATATCAATGTTTTACACTAAGTTTCAATAGATTGCAATAAAAAAAAAAGAAAAAAAATCTAATCATCTTTCTTTGGAGAAACAATTATTATGAAATACATCAGAACTGGAAATAAAGTATCTTCTTGACCTATGTGAAAAATTCACATTAGGATGTTATCTGGAATTTAGCACTCATTTCAGCTGCAATGGAATATGAAACAGGAAGCTGCAATACAATTCAGCATCTGAACTACGAATAGTAAGCAGCATCTGAATAATTTATTTCACTGACTGCTAATTAGAAAAAAAAAATTATAAGCACTTCCTTGTTATTTCTACCAAATACCCCACCTCTTTTATCACTAGAGATCCTCTTATCACGAGAGATTCAGAATTCAACTAGAAACACGACTTTTGAAATTTATTTTTTAAAATAGAATATCACATTCACAATATTCCGTTCCAAAATTTTATATGAATTCCCAAGCAAAGAAATCCAATCCACACGAAAGAAAGTTCTTCAATGCACTATCGTTTCCGAAATTCTTGGCACGATCTACAACCATCCAACAATGAGAACTATGCGTCACTACTGACAAGCGAACATTCTTCCGCCATGACAGATCCCGGCATCAGAAGCCGTGAAACGATGAAACGCTACTGAAGAATCAATGGACCGGAAGCGAAGAGAGCAGTACAAGAGGAAAGAGGAAAAGTTGAGCTAGGTAAGACAGACTGCTCACACGTAAGTTTCAAAGCGAGATTTCGAAATCTTCAGACCATGGATTTATTTCGCTGATTCTACCGTTTAGCATAATCTTATTGAAATACTAACGAGCAAGTTTATTTTTTCTTTCAAATGTTTTGCGCACATCACTTGCATTTATTGACAAAAATATATTCTATGAAATACTTCCACCAGTTTAAAAAATGAAACTATTATTAATTTTAGAAAATTTAGGAGTTTCTCTTCTTTCATCTGAAACAGATACAACGATAGAATTCGGTTTTAAAGCAACCAGAACATTTGATCGTTCTCTAAGTGGTTCAATTTACTAACCAAAATTATCTCTAACCAATCAATATTGTGAAGAGACAGAGCTCACATCAATGCTTATGTCATTGAACTACACGTCATATTCGTTCTCTTAAATAAAAATAAAATCCGAGCAAAGTAAGCATTTACTATAACTAATCTGTATTCAGACACATTACTTTCATATATTGCCGAAAATGTTTGGCTTGCTCGGGTTTTATTTTTATTAAAGTTATCCGTATTTCCAAAGCTAGAATGAGCAGCTCAGTTAGTTCTTTTTTTTTGATAAACTAATTGAAGTGAACTTCTACTATTCGACTCGATTGGTATTTGTGTGTCTGTCTGTTCGTCTGTTGCATGATAATCTCGTAAAACCTATTCGAGTTTGATGAAACTTTCCTTCCACCGGCAGAAATAACATTGTTTGGGACTACAATCCATCGAGAATAGGGGAAAGGGGGCTACAATACGCCTTATGTTGCAGGTTTACACATGCACATCCATGACAATTTTCAAATATAAACCATTCAAAAAAATATTATATATATATATGACTAAATATGTTCTCTTTATGGCATCCTCACAACTTAGGGTTAAAATCTGCCAAGAACGAAAGTATGAGTTTACCCCCTCTCTTTATTTTAAAAATATGTTCCACGGTAACTTTCGTTAAAAAAAAAAAAAAAAAAAGTTCGATTTTGATGTAATATGCTGTACATTTTCTTTAAGGCTTCTCAATCACTCACCTTCCATGGGGCTGAAATTAGTAAAGAATAGAGTAGTGGTATCCTCCTGATCAGTGTTCGAAGTGGAAAAAAAGCAGAGGCGGTATGTTTTCTTATGATTCTGACCCGACATACCGGCTATCTAAATGTTGAAATACGGTGAGGGAATGTTGCTTCAAGGACAGCGTTTCTATTTACATAGTGACTGAAAACCACTATACAGCTTCTTTTTAGTTACGGGGTGGAGGAAGGTCATGGAGAGACTTTGATCGCTCACCAACTATTTCATGAAAAAGAATATCCTCTTATATTGTACTTTAGAGAATTATCCACGAAAAAGCTCAAAAACCGAGTTTTTATATTAACAATTTCCTGCAGGATTGCTCCCGGAACCCCCTTGACTGAGGGGTGTTCCAAACCCTGCAAGAATCGCTCCCACAGCAGAATACCCCTATATCTGCTCATGCTCAAAATACGACATTTATATGAATTAAGAGAAGGCGGCACACACACACATACATACAAACGAAAGAAACAATTCGATATGGCACATCAAAGTATAAACTAGATGAACTTCTTTGAAGACTCCTAATTTTAAAACAAAAGATAAGTAAAAGATATCTAAAATGTTGGTGTTGTCAACTTAAAAATTATTTCTACATAAATAGAAAATCTTTTTACGTGCAAAGCTATTCGTCAATTACTATGTATAAAAATGGATTTATTAAAGGTATTTAGCATGTACTCTCCAGTGACGGTATGTCTTGATTACTGAAAAACCAGAGGCGGTATGGCATACCACCGCATACCGTCTCACTTCGACCACTGCTCCCGATTGTTTTATAAAGTTCCACGATAACTTTTATAAAAATCGGTTTTGATACAATATTATGTATATTTTCTTTGACTCTTTTCCGAATTCCCTGTGCTTACTATTACAATCAGTCAAGAATCGGCGGTAAATTTACCCTCCCCCTCAATATGGTATGGATTAGATTAAAAACTATGATCCAAGATATTTTTCCTAAAATATCATATTTTCATGAAATATGGCATATACCTTTTTGAGGATTCGCAATCGTTCCCAATACGTGGATTAAAAATCAACCGAGAACGTTGAATGTGATATTTAATGATGAAAAAAAAAGTTATATGATAACTTTTGAAATATTGTTCCATTTTAACACAATTGTATTCAATACGGCTTTCATTTAATTCACACTCTTGCAGCTAAAATCAAATATCAGAACTCGATTAACCCCCCATCGAAGATTTAAATTTAAAAAAAAAAATCTATGATAACTTTCGTAAAAATACAATTTTGCCTAGTACGGTATTTTTTTTTCTTCCAAGAAATTTCAATCATCTCAATTATTTACAGTTGAAATGGACCAATAATGAACCAGTGGACCAGTGAGTTCTTCCCAATTTTATACGTATTTTTTTTCTATATTTTCCTGAATACTTATTAAATACACTCAGATTTTTACAGAACATTGTGTGTGTTTTGTGGGACATTAATCTCTATACCTAAAGTCTCTACAGGTATAGTTCTGGGGTTGAAATTAGAGATCGTTCGCTTCAACAATGCACAGCTTGACTAGTCTAACGTTAAAATTTCTTGTACCCTCTTAGCATGGATTTCAATACAGTACCTTATACGCAGCACACACACACACACACACACACACACACACACACACATATATATATATATATATATATATATATATATATATATATATATAGAGAGAGAGAGAGAGAGAGAGAGAGAGAGACATTCAGTAGGACTCCTAAACACAGGGTTGCCAACCGTCCCGATTCCGTCGGGACTGTACCGATTTCTGACGGATTTGTCCCGCGTCCCGACCGGACACTCGTCGGGACGCATATTGTTCCGACGTATCGATTTTCAAAGTTAATTAATATTTTACTGGGCCAATTTTACAAAGGAATAACTTATTTTCTTTTACACGCACAGTTTTATGTATAGAATGAATTTAACAAATTTGTGTTTTAATCAGACTCATGAAAAAATAGCAGCTCGTCTTTAATTTATAGTAAAATATACATATTAAATTTTCTCTCTAAACTTTGCTTATGTCAAATAAATTGCAGTTGTATTGGTTCGAATTTGTTGCATAGGCCTATATTGCTTATACCTAGTGATGAGCAGTGGGTGGGGAAATAAAAGATGAGGTGCCGCATTCATTTAGGTTCGTATTATTCAGTTGATTATTTACATTGTTTTAAGTAACTCGCCGTACGTAAAGTCGTCTCGGGGGAGGGGGCTCCAACACCGACTGTCCAGTCCCGATTTTTTCTTAAGAAAAGTTGGCAACCCTGCCTAAACATTCCTACGCTAAACACTGTCCGCCTTATGTAGAGTCGTTTTGATGTATGATTAACGTCATACTAAAGGCCTGACTACTATAGAAAATATATCTTAATCGAACTCTTTAGTATGGTATTAATCACGCGTCAGAACGACTCTGCTTAAGGCCCTGAATGTTTTGTTGCATATACTCCCGTGCCCAGTGCTTCTTGCAGATCAAATTTCAGTTTTAGCTCTGATCCATGAAGCAAAGAACTTCAAATAAATAACTAGTTAACAGGAATTCCTCCTTTATTATTATTATTATTATTATTTTTTTTTTTTTAAAAAAAGACGGAATACATAAGATCATTACAATTTTCCACTCTTTATTCTGTCTACTAATATGCAATCGTTTATAGTGTGACAACAGAAAACTCTAGAAAAGTATAAGTTTGAACTAGTAAGTTCCAGTGTGTTATGAAAAGGTTACTAAACTGTTGATGGGTGGGGAAATAAGACTGTCCGTATCCATATCTGACTGTGTTCGTGAAATTGAGAGCTCTGCACCGTAATAATGTATATTTCCGGGACAAAAACTGCCGGTATTATGGAGGTTCACTGAACCATTGAACTATACGAAAGACCTTTAATGTGTGCCAGTATTGTTTAAAGGATCTTAACTACCTAGGTATAACCAAACCTGTTACTATTGGGACTTATCCCTGAGGTCACAAGTGTTATATTTGAATCCAAATTAGAGCTTCTGGAAAACTTTGTTCACTGCATAATCATTTTAAAACTAGTTAAAAGACTACCAAAATGAAAGAAAAAGTACACGAACTGATCTAAAAACAAATACGACCTTTTGCGGTATACCCACAAAAAAGGTAACAATTAAACGAATCATTCCTCTTACCTTCTTCGGCTCCTTCCTCACCCGGTTTTCTTTCCGAATCTGTGCCTCGGCGACTGCTCGATTGCCTGAAAGTACAAGACATGGAAGATTTTGATAGAGAAATATCTCATCGTGGATGAACGAGTACAAAAGAAAATACAGCAGTACAATAGACCAATTCTTGTTAGAACACGTAACAAATACATCTAAAACCACAACAGAAAAACAAGTAATACATTTCCTTAGCTAACAAATACAAGTTAAAACTAACTTTAAAACGAGCTTTTCTGTTACGGTAATTGTTAACAAAAACAAGTTCAAACACCATGAAAAAGCATCGACGCGTCTTCCTCCAGAGCTTTCAACATAGGTACTCAATTGCACGGTTATTCGTTCCAAATAAGTGAAACTTCGCAATACAAAAAGTGAAAGTATCAATGAAGTTACGAAGTTCAATCGTACATTTACAAAATAGAACAAATAAGTAAATAAATAATCAGATTTTAGGAACAGCATATCTTAGTAGTTAATTGAATTTCTTTCTTTCTTTTAAAAAGATTTAAATTTTATTTATTCGTACGAAGACAATATTATATATATATATATAGATAGATAGATAGATAGATAGATAGATAGATAGATAGATATTAATAACATTATAATTCTGCTGATGTTTTACTCAGATTTCGGTACTCGGATACTATAATTCCAGTGGCGGTTTGTGACAAAATAGCCCTATAGTAACATGATTTGCGCAGCCTGGATCGCAAAGGGTTCCTCCTGTTACAAGACATTGATAAGCCGCACGAGGCTACGATGACCCGGGACACCATTCTACACTTTGGATGGGAAACACTATTGCATCCGCCATATTTCCCGGACATTGCACCGTCCGATTATCACCTGTTCCATTCCTTGGACAATCAGCTTAGAGAGCGCCAGTTCAAATCTCTAGTAGAGGTGGAAAATTCAATTGATATTTTCTTCGCTTCACGGACCACTATGTTCTACCGCGATGGAATCCGTGGCCTTCCAGAACGTTGGCAGAAGGTCGTCGATGCTAACGGGGACTATTTTTGATCCTCCAGGTACGTCTTACGTGACATATCGAAGGTGGTGGATGAAAAAACACAGAACATTCTTCGTTACCTCATACATATATTCATTTATTTATATTGATACCAATTTTTATGCTTGTAGCTCCTTTGAGATAAGTTTAAAGATAATTTGAGTTGGTATTATGGATAACATTTTTTTGAAATGCATCTTTAGTTGTAAAACCGTTATCATATTGTTATTAAATGTAACTCAAATAAAAAAATAAAATTAGTATTACAACAACTTTATTTGCACTTATCTTCATTTGTTGAACATTTGTGTGCATGATGTTAATCCAGCCAATTTTCAATGACAAATAACTCCCACACTTTCACGTGTTGTTTAATAACATTTCTTAATTTCACAAACGAATTGTTATTGATTTTCAAAATTTCCACTATTTTTTAACTAAACATGAATCACTTAAGGCCTAACGTATGGCAACTGTTGCCCTAAAGTTTGCATATCAGTTTAAAAGATAAATCTAATACTAATGGTTTGTTCTTAATTATTGCATTTGGGTATAATTTACTTAGTCACTATTGGCTTCTTCGCAGAGATATTTTGTCACAGGATTTTTGCGATTGTTCTTACAAGCACAATAACTGCAGCAAGACGACTTACTGACAAAACATCTGCAAGACAGTGTTTTGCAGGTTGGTTTTGCATGTGCAAGGTGGAATTAAGATATCTGGTATGGCAGGCTGTGTCATCAGAAGTGGACGTATGGTTTTATTGTCATCTAAGAAAAAGAAATTTGTTTAAATCTAAAGGCTCTGCAAACGGAATGGTGGAGTTATTCCAATAGTATAGTTGAGCTGTGCATCTCAGTACATGTCGGAAATAGTTCGAGGTGAACGGTAAACAAACAATGTCATTAAGGGTCTTCACTACAGCTAAATTAAACTACCGCTAATTTTAGAGTTTTTCTGTAATATCTTCGAAACAAATAAAAATATTCGGAAAGCAGAAACGTAGTGAACTAGACAATAGGATTTTGCATGTGATACCTTTACCACAATTCACCTATCTGCTTTTGCTATACTGCTATTTACAGGACCCGCAAAAAATACTAAATCTATCTACGGTTGTAAATCGAAAGCAGATAGATGAGTTGTGATAATGGTATCACATGCAAAATAATATTGTCTAGTGCACTACGTTTTTGCTTTTGGAATATTTTTATTTGTTTTGAAGATATTACAGAAAAACACTAAAATTAGCGGTAGTTTAATTTCGCTGTAGTGAAGACCCTTAACTGCTGATAGGAATTGCAGGAAGCGAATGAATCTAGCAACTGTAGCACATGTAAAACAGAATCAGATTTTCTTAAGCATACTGTTTGTTTTCTACTTTGCTCGTCGAGTCACAGCCTGTAAAGTCAAGCTGGTAAACTTTAGGAGAATTTTATTTCAAGTGCTTATGAAGCTATATGACATCCTAAACCTCTTTTCCTTTCTCCAACACCAGCGACTAACCATACACTCTGGCAACCGACGTCTTTCAAATCATGCCAGTATGATACGGCTAACACGAACACATCCGTGTCCGGGCTGTGAATTATTAGGGTTACACTTCCTTTGTTTCTAACTGAATCAAACACATGAAGAAAAATTCTTGTGTCTGCTTCATTCTGGTTAGTTTTCAGGTTTTCATACGTTATTATTAATTGATCTTCATGTTTTAGGTCACTGTCGTTTTCGTTTTCAAAACTACCACGCACTGGAAATTGGCTGGATTAACATCAGGAACAAAATGTTCAACAAATGAAGGTAAATGCAAATAAAGTTGTTGTAATACTAATATTATATTTTCATTTAAGTTACATGTATTAACAATATAATAATGGCTTTACAACTAAAGATGCATTTCAAAAAATGTAATCCACACCAAACTCAAAATGTCTTTAAACTTATCCCAAAGGAGCTACAAGCATAAAAATTTGGTATCAATTAAATAAATTAATATTCTAACTAGTGATACCCTGTATTTGGTCATTGGTCAGTGGGCTTGGGTAAATGGGGAGGTATTGAATTTGACCATTTCTCCAGTCTATATATTTTCTTATAAAAGAAAGCCACATATTTGAGCTTTGAGTAACGCTGGCACCACTGTTATTTGTCGTACGCAGGGAAAAAAAACTCACATGTACGCCAGACATTAGAAACAGTCATATGAAAACAATGAAGGGCGTAGGTGTAATAGCAAGGGAGATAAAAATTCGGAAGCTCGTACCACTCTCCACTCCCCTTGTATATTTGTCGTCTACCTTCACGTTATCTGGCACTCCTAGCGACGCCCCTATTAGTCACAGGACTATGAACAATACCTCATTGGAAAGCTTATAGAACACAGATTCCAACTAGATAACTTTTATGTCCCCATGCCCAACTTGTAAAAGAAGAAGGAAAAGAAAATAAAAATTGAAAACACTATTTTAAGTTTGTGGAGCTCTGGCAACACTGTTGTTTGTCTTAAGGAGGGGGAGCACGAAAGTTACCTCTCTGAAATCTGTGTCCCATATGCTTTCCAAAGAGGTATAGTTCATGTCCCTGTGACAATTAGGGGCGTCGCTAGGGCTGCCAACGTGACGACAGTCCACCGAAAAATATGTACAGAGTGACAATCGGAAGTAGGTACTTCCGAAATTTTATCTCTCTTGTTATTGTATCTACGCCCTTCATTTTATTATATGACTGTTACCTATGTATGGTGTAAATGGGAGATTATTTTTTTTCCTGCGTACGACAAACAACAATGTTGCCAGCGTCTCACAAATTTTACAAAAAATATTTTTTCTTCCTATTTTTTTATTTTCTTCTTCTTCTTTTACGTGTTGGGTACTAGGGGCACAAAAGTTACCTCGTCGGAATTTGTGTTCTATAAGCTTTCCAACGAGGTATGCCTCATTTCCCTGTGACAATTAGAAGGGATACTAGGACCGCCAACGTTAAGGTCTACTATTTTCTGCGCCCCCCCCCCCGTCCCCCCCCAAGGTGTCGATCACGCTGGGGGTGACGACATCGGTTTTCACGATCAGTATAGTGCCTATAACAATAATCACAAATAAAATTGCGTTAGGCTTTCCATACATGCTCAACCCCCCCTCAGATCCCGGCCTACTAGGCTAAGTCCCGCTCAAAAGCTAGGCTAAGTCCCGCTCATACTACTGGGATAGATTCAAGAGTTTCCTAAATTATTCTCATTACATTGATAAATATGACATGCATCTATTTTTCAACCAGAACCTCAAATTCACAAGCAATCAATATACGAGTTTATAAAGATAGTTGTAACAATGACCTGCTTTAGATGACAGAAAAAGGCAGCAATTTTGTTACATTCAACACGTTGAAAATTAATTTAACACCAATGTCTTCACTACTATAAAATGGAGTTTCCCTGATTTTTAATTTGAGCCAGAACATTACCGCTAATAGCTAGTATTTACATGACTTTCGTTCTTAAATAATATTCTCGAGTACCAATATTGGCATAAACAAGAACGAAAACTTAGAAATCAATAGGGCTTAATATTTCACAAGGCAAAACATTTTCTATTTCTGAAAAAAAAAGCTTTAATGTATTTTTCGTAAGTTATCATGCACGACTTCCAAATATCTCCTCAAAGGGAAATCCTTTCTGTAGTTTCTTTACTTGAAGGGAAGAAGAAAAAACATATACAAATCAAAGAACACTTTTAAAAATTTAGAATGGAGAAATGCACCCTCAAACAAAAATTACTGTAACTACTAACCTAAGCCTAACATCAAACAATTTTATTTCCTTAAAGGAAAACTCAAGATTTCTAGAAAAGTTCTGAAACATCTAATTTGAAGAAATCGATGCAGCAGAAAAAAACGAAGAACGAAAAAAGTAGCTTCTCATATTTCCTCTAAAATACAGCTCCTCAATCAAATATTGTATATTAACATTCCACTAAAGAAAAAAAATCATGAAAAAAAAAAAATTTGACCTTCGTAAACTGAAACGAGATCTACCACGAACGGAAAAAAAAAATGAAAATATTTTCGAAGTATTGTTTATTTACAAAATTCTCATTTCTTCTTGAGACATTAGCGAAAATAGTTAAATAGTGAATTAAATGTAGCAATTTAAATCATCACTGGAACTGCCCTTGGCTTGTATTTTTAATTCAATGACTGAAAAATACAGGAAATAAAGGACAAAATTGAAATATAGGGCATATCGTCGTCAAGATCACGAAAGGGCGTAACTGAAAAAAAAAAAATGCATTTTTGAGATAAGTCCATTGGAGCATGGGCAACGGTGCTATCTTGTTGCTTTCAAATCGGCATGGCTCAATTCCTATTAGTGTCGAAATTATAAGTAAAAAAACAGAAAGACGTACCTCATAAAGAAGTCAGCTTTCAGATCACAAAAAGGCGTAAATTAAGTTACGCCTATTTGTGATCGTGATTTTTTCCCCCAAGACATTGAGAGTTGATTTACGCCTACCGGATTTTTTTATTTTATTTTCCCATCAATAAAGAGTTTTAAGTTTGTTTGTGCCGGTATCAGGACAAAGAAAGGCTTGCTTATTCAACAATAGACTTTTTCTGTGTGCGCGCATCTTGGTTCAAACCACGTCACAAGTAATTGAGGAGTTTGATGCAATAAGGGCGTAAGTCTGAAACATGCAGTTGGAGAAAAACGATGCTGAAAATTTAAGTAGTGTTTTTTTTCTTACATAAAACAATGTAATATGCAACATTTTATTTCGATATTGAATTGAAATGTTACCAGAGGCTAAACAAGCATAGCAAAAGCCACAAATGCGTTTGATGCAAAACGGGCGTAAACTCGCTTACACCCTTATTACGTCAAACTTCTCAAGTGTTCGAAACTTTGAGCGCTAAGTTGTTGGCATTCCTCTTTCAAAATTGCCGCGATTATTCCAATGTTGGTAGTTGATTTTGTTCCGTTCGTTGAAGTGTTAAGATGGATGTTCTAGTACAAAGGAATGACGGATCAAAAAATGTCATTCATTCTTCACAACTACGATGTGTGGACAAATAAAACTAGTTTCACAACTGGATCATTAGTGAAAATGGGGTATGACAGAAAATGGTATTATGGATATGTGTTGAACACTGCTACTGCCACAAATTCTTTGCAATAGTCATGTGAGTTAGGATCCCAAGATAGTTCAAGTTCGTGGTCATCTGCAGATGATCTTTCATTGATTCCAAGTAAAGCTCTCTAGTGTAATGATGCTGTGCCTTCTGTCTCCACACACACACACACACACACACACACACACACACATATATATATATATATATATATATATATATATATATATATAAAAGTGAAGAAAGCTCAACGGAATGTTCAAAACTCTGTATGTTATCTGCTCTTTCACATCTGAGTCTCAGTTAGCTGCCACTTCAAGGAGTTATCGTAACCTTAGAAATACAACACCAAAACTCTACAGAGAAGGAATAGGAAGCGATGAATATAGCTGGTGTGAAACTGGTGGTGTTGAAGATGAAGATCCATCTTACATGGGAACTTGTAATGCGAAAATGTGCGATGAAGATGCTGTACGCACCTGCAAGCAGTGTTAAAAACATTTGCTGCCTACACCTGCAGAGAAACTGTACTTTCTCTTTAATTAATCACCTATGAAGCTCACAAAACTAATCCAAGGAAAACAAGGAAATATACCTAAGAAGAGCACAGAATCACTAGGATAAACTTTTTCTGAAATATCAGCTGTTAACATTTAGAACGAGTACTTCGTTGTAGGGGCACCCCGAGAAAAAATGTAGTTCATTCTTCAGAACTACGTTGTGTGGACTAAAAACTAGTTTGAGAACTGAACAAGAAGATAGTAAATAAGGAATTAATTGCTAAGCAATTCCGTTTAACTGGGAAACCATACATAAAGTTAATACAATGAATTTAGTGCCGCAGAGTTGGTATTCGATGCATTGGAACATTTTATCAGAGAGGTGGAAGATGTTCTGCTTTCAGTAATGACGAAACGGAGGAAATACATGATTTTAGGATCTGAGGAATCTCCGACTTCAAAGGGAATGCATCACTAGACATGCTTTTTCTTCTAATCACAAACAGAAGACAGCAAAACATGGAACATAATGGTAAATGGAAAAGTAATCGCTTTTATTTTCGTTTTGTGTAGTGATGAGCAAACGCAAGACCAAGACCAAGACCAAGACCCTGGTGGTCTTGGTCTTGCACATCCAGTCTTGGTCTTGGTCTCGCACTGGAACCTTTGGTCTTGGTCTTGCAAGTCTTGCTTTTAAGAAATCTTATGCTTCTCATACGTAAATTTTACTCTAGATAAATTCTACAATGCGCCAATAGTAAAGAAAATACAATGTATGTTTCTAAATGAAATATAGTTTACCTTCGTGTAAGTGATGATGATAGTATACAACATAGGTGATAACCTTCGGTTTTTTTTTTTTTTCAATGGGTCCCCAGGCTTCACTACTTATAAGATAAATTACAACGTTTGGTAATCCTTTTATATATATTTTTTAACAGATTCAATACTCTGCTGGTTCCCAAATTGGGGAAACGCATGAAAGAAAATCAAGACGGCACAGATTACTGAAATACCATAAATTGCTAAATTATTTTTACATTCTAAAGGCGTCAGATTTTTTTTTTTTTTTTTTTAATTTTCAACTAAGATTAGCTAATCTTTGTATTGAACAAACTTCCAATTAAATATTGAGATTTTATTTTACTGATTCCAATATGTACTCTATGGAATAGAAACATGGACATTACGCAAAAGCGATAGAAAAAAATATTGAAGGCTTTCGATAAAAGGAGAGGATTAGCTGGGTTGAACGGAAAACGAATGAGAAGGTGTTAGAAATAGTAGTAGTAGGGGAAAAAAGAAGAATTTTAGATGTAATTAAGAGGCGGAAAAGGAACAGATTCGGACATTGGCTGAGGAGGAAATTTATTATGAGGGACATGCTAGAGAATATGGTGGAAGGAAAGAGAAAGAGGAGGCAAAGGAGACTGTAGTTGTTGGAATGTATTAAAACAGAAAATTGCTACGTCAAGACGAAGAGACTAGCTGAGGACCACCGTATATCGAAGCTTCTGAGTTGCAACAAGTGACCTGCCAATAATGGCAGAATAGCTATGATGACGATATGTTAGCAATATTGGCCTAAAAAGAGAGAGAAAAATTAAAATAATAACGATTATAATCAAACCTCTTAATATTTTAGTATAACTTGAGTAAAAACTGTACACGACTCAACTGTCCATGTCTTTTGTGTAAACTCAACTTATACAAATACTTTTGACATATATTAGCAATACAAAAACACAACATCAAACTCCAAGTTATTTCAAATAACTGTACAAAATCACTCTCACTTATGAATATGGATTGTTGTATAATGTTATATCGCTCAATGCTCGTGTGCCATATACCTGAGGAGGCTAAAAGTTATATTGATAAACAATTATTCAAGGTATAAGTACCCGCCTATGAAATCAAACTTGCGGTCACATACACGTTTTTGCGTGTCATGAAAATGTTATTTCGATATTAATTTTTTGAGCACACATTAAAAATTTCTAACGGATGCTTGATTCTTGGAGCCAAGGCCATACCCATGTAGTCGGCACCTATGGTGTACGGAATTACCGATGTTCAATACTACATTTCTCTTTAGTTTTAGAAGAACACCACTAATATGTTTTGAAATGATGTAATATCTAGTTTTACGTGCCATGATTATGCATCGAGGCTGAGAGAGATGATGATGATGAGAAATGAATGAAATGGTCGAATGAAGAAAGTAGGAGGAAACTGGAAAACCCCGAGAAAACCTACGCGCACGATCTCTATCTACCAAAAAAAATCTCATATGGTGCAAGGTGAGATCTAACCAGGAACCCCAGCACCAAAGGTGAACGTTCTACCACTCAACCGGTACTTGTACAAGAGTCTTGGTCTTGGTCTTGCATGCAAGACTGTTCAAAAACTGCAAGGCCAAGACTCTTGCGCTCATCACTAGTTTTATGAACGAATGCAGTGGATAAAATAAAAACTCAATTGTCCCTGGAATATTTATCTATGCATTGCAAAACTTCACCAATGTGGAGGAAATTACTCTTCATTTTTTGAGGGACAGAACGAGGGAGATTCAGCACACAACGCTATTTCAACGACTATTAAAAAATCGGGCGATCTCTTTCTACCTTCACAGCTTGTCCCTATCTTCAGACTGTCTAGAGTAAACAGCCAAACAATGTTAAATCTCTAGAGTATAATGATTTCATGGACTTCAAGCGCTTGTCCAAAGACATGTGAATTCTAAAGAGTAGGAAGGACGACGAACAAAGAAACTAAAATGGCGGAATCGCATTTTCGTAAGGGGGAACCTGACAGAATCTTTTTCAAAAACAGTCTAATGCAGGAGTCTTACAGAACGCATACTTTGAAACACAGACAGGTTTCAGGTCAAGGCAGTAGCATCAATCTTCAACATCTTAATAATGAAGCTCCGAAGACAAAAGATGCAAAATACCAAGACTTACTCTCACTGTGTTCGGATTCAATGCCTATTATCACGTAATCAGAATTTGTAGCATTTTACCTGTTTCTTCATCATTAGAAAATTAGTTGGATATATTATTGAGGTTTTTATATCATTTATAAATTATAATATATTGAGATACTTCCTTTTGTAAGATCAGAGTATAACTGTTTTTATTTGCATAAGTAAAGTATATAGCTAAAACAAATTCTTTCTGTGTTAAATGTTTGTACTAAAAAGTATTATCAAAATTGTACTTTTGAGTTTCTATTTTGTGAAATTATAGATTATAGCAATAATAATAATAATAATAATAATAATAATAATAATAATAATAAATATGAAACTTGGTGGTGGAAAAACACCGTATACCGTACGTGTGGCTTTTCCCGGGGTACTACCTTTCCTCCCACTGTGTTCATGCCACCAACCATCTCATTATCTATCTAGCCTGGCAGAAGTTTCTAATGGCTTTAAAAGATTAAATTCTAAATTCAAAAAATCTGAAATAAAAGTTGGCGTTAATTTCTGTAAGCAAAGTTAGATAATTACATCAATATTTGTGTATTCTTCATTATCTTATGCTACATAAATCACACAAAATTAGGTGTATACTGTCTCTTAATTAAATGTATTCTATGGAAACTCTGTGCATTACTTAGGCGTAACTTGATAATACGTGAACTGAGTTCGGATTACAAAAGGGCGTATCTCAAATAACCGCCATTTTTTTCACAAGCGGCATAATTATAAGCACAACATATATTGCAATACTTAGAGGATCACTTCTTAAGTCTCCAAGCCAATTTTGGACGAAAAAAGTGTGATAAGCAATTAATGAGAAACTTTTGAATCACCGCAAAAACTTTCTCGTGCTCTACTGAAAAAGTGCTAAAACTGAGTTACGCCCTTTCGTGATTTTGACGACGATATATACGACAAATATACACAAATTTCCAAATATAGGAAAAAATAGGAAAATAGGACAGCTGGGAGGCTTGAATATAACAAAACCTCTCCACCAGAAAGAAAAAAAAAACTGATTGTACAGTTAGAAATGCCCACAGGGTTTTATCCTAACAGGGGAAGGGAAGGAAAAGACGGACAGGTAATTTTGGGTAATATGGGCAGTAAAAGAGAAGTGTTAAAATTTCTCACAGATATTAAAATATAATAGGAATGTAGACTGATACGTTGTGTTCACTCTTATAGAGGTTGCTTTCAAAAATATTTGAATAGTTGTCGACAAAATTAAAAACACTAACCTTACTGCAATTGTCCATATTTAACAAAATGTATGTGTAATATGGGCAGGCATTATGGATAAAATGAGCAGGTGCCTCTCATTGGTACTTAAATTATCCATGAGAAACTAAGAGCAAAATATAATAATGGATGAAATGGTACTATATACTGAACAAATTTAAGCCGTACAATAACACTACAAAACACATGAAAGCGTTGAAAAGAAAATATACAATGTGCACTGTAATACTGTTAGCTACTTGGAAACTACAATGTTAGACACCGAAACCTAATGTGATAAATTTAAATGTATATCATAGATAAAAGTTAAATATAGTTTTCGCTCATATGTTTCAGTTTAGTTCTAACGTAAACGTCACTTGCTATTCCAATATGGTTAGAAAGGCAGAGTGCGGAACCCGTTAACTGCCTTTGTCATATTTGCCGATTTTCATCACGCTTATAATAAAATATGGCAAAACCAAAGTTTAGTTAAAGGTAACAATTGTGATCATGGATTTAAATACTTGGCACAAATTGGTAATGTATATTCTTCCAGTGCTCTTAAGAGAGATTTGTCAGTTGGTTGTAGCCAATTATTTGAAGTCAGACAGAAGTGTATTTTGAAGTAAAATATAATTTTTGCGCTTACAATAGTTCTCAAAACATTTTCTTTCAAGATGAAAAAGGTATGTATAATCTCCATTGATTTTTACATCAGACTAACTTTACTGCTTTTACGATAATAACAATGATCTATATTTTTAAAATTCGAAGTAGTAAATCCTGAATTATCAACATTATATGACAGTATTTTCATCAATAGTGATTTGAATAAGATTTCTTAATATTCCTTACTTTGAGCAAAAAGTGACTTACAAACAATTGTGACATTTTGTCTCGGATTCGAATATCTTTCAGCAGAAGCTTTGGTGTTGAAAAGGAATGGTAAACTCCAAATAACCAATTAATTTAGTGTAACGAACGGCTCCGGGTTGCGATCCCATAGTAGGAGAATTACCTCGGATAAAAATTTAAGAATTCTCTGGTTCCACTTCAAGCATTAGATCCTCATACAAATTCGGCAACAAGAATAGTGTTGAACTCCGAGTAATCAATCAGTCAAAATACATGTAATAGATTAACAATTCATAATTTCTCTTTAAATCAAAAATCTACAAAGCTCTTGTAAATTATTTCACTGTAAACAAATGCAAAAGTTAAGAGATACGAGAAATAATACACATAGTGAAAGACAGAAGTTCGATATTATTTCCCAACTTGATTACAGCAATTTTCAGATAAAGCATAGTAGTTAAAGTGAACGGAGATGTTACAGTTCTGCCAACATTTTCTTCCGCATAGCTCCCTTTCACACACTGCTACATTAAACACAAACACACAACATGGAAAGCCCACAATTAAATTGCGCGTCACAGACAGCCTGAACATGGAAACACGCTAATGCATTTTCCCCTCAACATTCTGTTTCTACTAACAACCAAATTCGTGATCTTCAACAGAGGCTACGAAACCTCAGAACACCATCATCGTAACGGTACTGGGTATTCAATTACTCTACTTGCTAATTATTTCTTGAAGCTGATTACATGAGCAATGCAACTATTTATTATTGAAATCACAAACATATACACAAGTTAAATCTAGGGTAGGTTCTTTGATGTTGAAATGTTTCGTATTAGTCACATAAACAGTTGAAAGTATATGAAATACTTTCGCTCATGAGAACTATTTTGAACGTTGTAATATGAGGTTCCTAAGAACTCATGTGTTAGTTCACAAATAACTTCCAATTTTTTCATAATTATGAAAATGTTGTTAAATCTAAGAATATAAAGATATAACGTCTGCTATCTCGTACCTAGGGATATCGTCATGTAATATTATTTTTTAATAATTTCGAAATACATAAGCAGTCTTAAATGGATATTGGGTTCTAGTTCCTGCATCAGAAACATACTACTTCAATACGAATCAAGAACAAAATCCAATGATGTTAAGAAATCCTAAATCTAATAGACACATTAAATTGTGGCAAAAGTCATTAATGTTCCTGAACTCTTAAAGCGATTAATTGTCAATTTCAGTAGTCCTTTGCTTTCACGAAAATAATGGACTAAATTTTCCAACTTTTGACTTCCCTTAAATGTGTTTACATCTAGCTTCTCAGAACAGTTTTGTCTTAGGCAATCTCACGTCATAAACAGATATAAGCTTTCAACACGCACGCAAGCTGACGTCATGCAGTCAGTCACAACTTGATTAAAGAGTTCCCTTGCTACGAGAAGAGCAAATTCTCAGTTTTGTTTGTTTGTTTCAAACACTGCAAAGAAACACTAAGATTAAAACTTTCCATTTGGCTTCTAAAACTGGACCTATCTTGTGTATTGTTTATACGCCAACATTTTTCAGTCATGTACGCAATTACACATTATCATACTGAAATATTTGTAAGCACATTTTCATTTCTTAGAAAATACAACTGCATTATTAACATATACATTACTACTGTAGCGTAAGTAATTACACATCTCGAGGACAACACTATTTTGTGGAAACATCAAACGAGTGCAAACGAGGGCCGATAAGTATGACGAAGCAGATAGTATTAGCATGCACTACGAGTGGTAGGTGCGAGAACCTAACGCAGTGTAACTCAGGTCACATAAGTGGTTATTGGGAGTTTGATAGAAGTGAGAGCACTATAAGTGCTGTGTGTATATCAGTACCGTTAGACCTAACAAACCGTTAATCACTATCAATAGGATTATAGCGCGGAATTCCCATCTATTTGGTGAGCACAAATTCCCTGGTCTACATTACATATAATGTAAACTAGTTAGTTTTGTTTCACGGCTGAAACAACGGCAGACTTCCAAAATATGCGAATTCAATACTTAAAGCACTACATCTATAACTACTGGCTACAACAGAGGAATAAGACTAAAAATAGAACCTGTTCCTCGGACGCTCAATTTATGTTTAAAAAAGCCATTATTCGCTCTGTCTTATTTTTATTTTATGGAGATTAATATTGAAACCGCAAGTGCTAATTGATGTCTGCCACTTCCGGTTGCAATAGAAAAATAAAACAGAAGATGAGACATTCTTGCGGATTAAATCCATATATTAAAAAAACTGCGTATCGCTATCTATATCCGTTTTATCCATTACCATTATACGATCAGTGCTATAACCGAAAAATTGTAGACTTTCACCACTTCCGGCTTGAACAGATAGATATAAGTAGAGACAAAACTCATTCTAGAGACGTTGAATCCATATTAGAAACCGCTCTACGATATCTCTTACCGTTTTTGTAGCGTTCTCTTACCGGTCTTGTCTCATGTTGGCAGCCCTAGCGTCCCTCTAATTGCCCAATGAACTATACCTCGTTGGAAAGCTTATGGAACAACTATTCCAACATGGTAATTTCTGTGCCCCCTGTTCCAAACGTGTGGAAGAAGAAGTAAAAAGATAGAAGAAAAATACATGTTTTTTACGTTTCTGGGATTCTGTCAACACTGATCATTGTCCTACGCAAGAAGAAAAGTGCTCACATGTAGAACAGACATTTAGTGCAATCATATATAAAAAATGAAGGGTATAGTTCAATAGCAAAGGCGAAAAAAATCGTAATTTCGTAATTACGTGTCACCCTCTATATATTTTTCGATGGATTATGCTCGCCTCCGGCTTGGCAGCCCTAGCGACGCCCCTACCCAGGGACATGAACGATACCTCGTTGGAAAGTTTATGGAACAACGATTCCAACGAGGTAACTTTTGTGCAATCCTGTTCCAAATGTAAGATACACAACAGTGTTGCCAGGGTCCCGAGAAAGTCAAAAAACATGTCTCTTCTTTTCGTTTTTTGATTTTCATCATCATCATCTTCTACGGGTTTGCCACGGGAGAAGCAGAAAAGTTACCTCAATGGTATATGTGTTCAATACGCTTTCCAACAAAATATAATTCATGTTTTTGATACAATTAGGGGCGTCGCTAGGTTTGCCAACATGACTTTAGACCAGAGTCCAATAGCAAAAAATACAGGGTGACTATCGGAGGTATGAGGTTCCGATATCTCCCTTGGTATAGGGCCTACGCCCTTTCTTCTTTTATATGATTGCACCCAATGTTTGGGCTATATGTCAGAATTTTTCTTCGGTGTACGACGGCGAACAGGGTCGCTAGAGTCTCAGAAAGGTAATAAATGAATAAATAAAAACATTTTCATTCTTTTCTTCTTCTTCTTCTTCTTCTTCTTACAATTAGTAGAGCTACTATGGCTGTCAACGTGAAGGTCTTCGATTTATTTATTTATTTTGTTATTTATATAGCTTGTACATAACTACATTGACTCCTGTTCTGCAAAGTTGTTCATGGACAGAATTTCGATTACTTTACGACTAATTTTCACGACATAAAATCACTTGATAAAAGGCTAAATTAGTTATTCTAGTCTTACACTTCCTTCTTAAATCTAATCCTGAATATTTGCACGAGGGTACCACCTTCTGCTGCTCACTCAACCGAGGACGTTGTTCTAGCAATGTGGATGATGAAGTTCATATTCACCAAAATCAATAATTAAAGCAAATGGAACGAAAATTCTATTTAAGCCTAGCCACTACTTGAAAGAATTTTGAGTAGTTCACGTCACTTCTCAGAGGGCAAAGTAACGGAAGTGAATTGTTCGAACAGCTAATCAAAGAACTAAAAGCCGACACGAAAGTCAATGGTTTATAATGCGAAAAGTAAATCTCATTAACAATGTTTTGTTCTTGGTATCGCTGTAAAAGAACAAAAAAGGAACGAAGATTGATTATCGAAAACTGTATTAATTCATGCAACGCCTATATAAATGTTCGTTTTATAAATACATTTCCAACATGCTGAAAAGACAGTACAGACCTTCAATTGCAAAGATAGAAAAGTAATACAACAACAAATCGTCGGCGGCAATTCAAAACCTGCTATGTGCATTTTGCAGGAGAAGCGAAAAACAGTATCCTGGTTAGCTTTTTGGCTTTATAAAAGTGATGTTATAAGTAATATTTGATGCTGCACGTAACTGGTACCTTCTCAAGTTACTTGAGAAGGTACCAGTTACGTGCAGCATCAAATATTACTTATAACATCACTTTTATAAAGCCAAAAAGCTAACCAGGATACTGTTTTTCGCTTCTCCTGCAAAATGCACATAGCAGGTTTTGAATTGCCGCCGACGAAATAAATCTCCTCAAGCATCACTCAATTTAACCTCAAATTCATTGCTTTGCTACGAAAATCTCATATAAAGATAATCTAATAATCTTTCTATATAAATGAACTTGAATAGATGGTATGAAAGACTAAACGTTTTGCAGTGTTTTCACTAAATTTAAATTTCGCGAATTAATAACTATATTTAATCTATGGGGACTGAAATTACTTTGAGTCAATGATATTTTTACATACTTTCCCGACATGATACCAGAATGGTTCATAGAATACAGCCATGACTAATTCTTTATTTTTGCAGAAGAATATTCAACGAAGGATTATGAAGTATAAATAATAGGGAAGAAAGGTGTTATGTTTTTAAACCTAAATACGTATATATACATACACTTCTGAAAAAGCTTTGAAGCAAGTAATTATAGGCAAATAAGAAAACGCAGGCCTACGTTCAGTTTTCGAACACGTTAAATCTGTTCCAAGTCTTTACTACAGAGCCATTAGAAATGGATAGTGTAAACCTAAAGTATCTTATTTTCTACTGGGATGACTGGAAAAGCCAAATTTTTAAGTTTCATAATAGTGTTTGTACTTGACGTCAAAACAGCTAAAGCCCGTAGTTGTGCAAACAGTTAACAATATAAGTGGAGACTACGAAGGTAAACTGTGCGAATTGTATAATGGAATTTGTACGAACAGTATCCAGCGTGAAATGCTGTTATTATGCGCTACTTGTCCTTGAATTCTTACGGGCCCTTTGCGCGCCAAAAGCTGCAACGTTTTCAAACTCAATGCGAGTTTACGATTCCTTTCATGATTGCCGCTGCTGTAGATTTGGAGGTGTATTTTGAAAACTTGCTCCAGTTCTAGAAAACGCTCACCGAATAATAATAATAATAATAACGCATAAACATTATCAAACCGGGAAAAGCTAGGATCCGTTTATATAAGACCAACACGTTCCCATAAATTATACTTTGATTTGTTTGGGTCTGAACACAATGAATTCCGAACAACACCGACATTTTGGGAGGTGATTCCTGATACCAAGATAAGACAAAAAGTATAGACCAAACTGAGTGCATAAATGCTTCCTTTCGGAGTTGTAGGCTGCTGAAAACATGGAAAATGAATTTTAAAGGTCCATAACTCTAAAACTATGGGACCTACCGTAGTCGAGTCAAGACTTCACTGAGAAACTAATATGTGCACTATCCAAAAACACATGTTTCAGAATCTTAAGGTCCTCACGCAGCAATTTTTATAGAGGGAGTTTCAGTAGGGGTATATACATAGGTAATTTGAAGTACTCCCCAACTACCTCTACAAAAATTGTTGCCGAAGTACCACAGGAATCTGAAACTGGGATATTTCGATAGGGTACATACTAGTTCCTAAGTGAAGTCTTGACCTAACTACGGTAGGTACTATAGTTTTGGATCTATGGACCTTTTAATTTCATTTTTTCATGTTTTCGGCAGCCCATAACTCCGAAAGGAAGCATTTGTGCACCCAAATTGGTCTATATTTTTATCTTATCATCGTGTCAGGAATCACTTCCCAAACGTTGTCGGTGTTATTTTGAAACACCCTGTATATAAATTATTTAATGACTAAATTCTGGGATAAGAGTGAATGCTTTAGGAGATGCTTCATTTTACGCATCATACATTAAACGAATAAACATAATCACAAAGCATTCTGGTCCATCTAACGATACCGATATCGCCATCCAGTCTGCGCTGATACACCCGTTCCGGACTCAGGTAAGTATAACAAAAGCTGAGTTTTAAAAAAAAGTGAATTCGTTTTAGTAAGTTAGGTATTGATATAAATGAATTATGACTTTTTAAAAGAGCAAATATATTTTTCCGCTGTTCATAAAAAAAAATATATATATATATATATATCGCACACACTGATAGAAAACCAAGTTAATATCTTACGCGATGATAAAAATAAAAGTTTTTTTTTTTTTTTAAAAAAAAGAGTAAATATATTGTACCGTCGTTCATAAAATATGAATATTGTAGGGGCAGGAGCCGGTGTGGAAGAGAAAATCGGGATTATCTGCATCAGCTACTGGCGGGGCCCGGGCAACACTAGGATCCCCACTTATGCTTCCACTGATCTGTATATATATATATATATATGTACAGGTGCATATCCAAGGGGAGGGCTATAGGGGCTATAGCAAATCCCTTGATGCTCAGGTACGCTGGATAAAATGGGCTAACTATGGTTTAGCCCCTCCCTTGATCATATCCTGGATCCTCGGCTATTATATATGAGTGGGGGGTACAATAACCAGTTTTTCGGTTTTTAAGAAAACCGTAACCGGGTTTTGAAAATGTTCAAAAAATGGGTTTTTCGCCGAAACTGGTATTGGTTTTCTCCAAAACCAGTTCGGTTTTTCATCGAATCCGGTTTCGGTTTTTCTCCAGAACTGGTTTTATTTCTGACCAGAATAATGTTTCGTTCTCCGGAAACCGATTCCGTTTATACAGAAATAGTTTTGTGTGTTCAGTGAAAAACCGAACCTGTTTTTGGAGAAAACTGAAACCGGTTTCGGTGAAAAACCGAACCGGTTTTGGAATGAACTGAAAACTGTTTCGGCGAAAAACCGAACCGGTTTTTGGAAAAAACCGAAACGGCTTCGGTAAAAAAAACGAAATGTCGTTTTTTCGAATTTTAGTTTTTCTAGAAACCGGTTATGTGTTATATATGGATCTCGTTTATACTACCCTGCAGTCATCAGCACCATTTCCAAAATCTTGCTACAAGTAGGCTATATGATTGCAGACTGAGTAATATATCTCCGATCGGACGGTAATTGAACTATATATGAGAACAGAAAGAACTCACCTTGGGACCCAAACGGGACTATGATTCTCTTCTGGAGCATTTTCCGCAGGAGGCGACTTGATTGGCAGCGTTTTGGTCCTCTGAAGCGTCAGCCGAATGTCCTTGATAGCCGCCTCTACTGACTCCGGTGGTTCACTACGATGTGGTTGAGGTGCAGGCGGAGGAGGAGTTTCTTGTGGTCCCACTGGAAATAAAAAACGCATAATTTCAGAATTTAAAAATAACTGTCTCCAAAATACACTTCAATCGTAAAACGTACAATTCAATTTTCAGTAATTTATTGAATTTAGGTAATTTAGAATATCGAAACGTTGTATTATTAATTATTACCCATTGTTTCATGCATGATCGCCCATTCTGGTGAAGAAATCTCTGTAATTTCACAGAATTCCTAGTTAACGATTATATCGCAATTTTTACACAATGTTAACGGAATGCTTAAATGAAGCAGTTATCACATTATGATTTATAATTGAACACATTATAATTAGTAATTAGTAACTTAACAATCGTCGGTAGAACTGGAGAAAAATGATACTTCGCTAATTACACGATGAAAAACGAAAAATGCAGTTATCATAAACTAAAAATTTAATACGTGTAAGTCACTAAGTAGCCTAATAACAGTAGGTTTCACTGTCTTTGAATTTCATTTGCCAATTTTGTAAGTACACAATTTTTCTAAGTATCTTCCGATCGCCCCCCCCCCTAAAGAAAAGGCACGGGCAACTGTACTAAACTTTCTCACTCCAAGTCCTTAAATTAAACCATGTTATGCTAGAGTTACAAGTATTAATGCAGCTTTAAAAAATCGCCCCCAAAATCCCTTGTGATTATTTTCACAGATGTGATTTACGCAACATTTTGATTATCAATAAAATATTAAGGAAAGTGGCTGAATAGTTTCTGAGAAAAATGTCTGAAAAGAAACTCTCTTTCAAGAGCAAAATACTCTTTGAAGATTTTTCATAAGAAATGACTTATGTATTTAGTGTTATTACTTAAACAGTTATTTCTTAAGTATGAACAAAATCGCCTCCTGAGTTATTTTTGAGAACATAGTTCGAAAATACTCTCCCTTAAAAGTAAAGTACTTGTGGAAGTATTCCTTAGTGTATTTTTTTTTGGGGGGGGGATGTCGGGTTATAACTCTAGACTGCGCGGGAGAAACAGTATAAGTCAAAAACATAGGTTTTCAGGAGGCGATTATTTTGTTGTACCAAGCAGAAGTATGAATCGCTTATACTGACAGTACCAAGGCGCGATTATTCAACTCACGTTTAGAACTGAGTTATATCAAAGTTAACCGGACGTAAAGCATGACACATAGATCTCCAATTTTGACTTATCTTCTTTTGGCTAATTTCTGATTTATAATATTTCTCATGCGCAGTCTAGAATTGAAAAATGAAATGAACAAAGTCGCCTCAATCGTTTTCGAGAAAATCGAAACAAATTCACTCAGAAGAACAAACTACTTCCCGTAGATTTTCCCAGAAAAACAACATATCTTAATATAACTACGTTACCAAACTGATAACGTATACTATATAACCTTACTAAAATATTGATTATATGAAATATAAACAAAATCGTTAAATTCGATTTCCAGAAAGTCGCATTTCTTTTATTTTCATCCTTCAGTAAACCACACTAATTTTGGGAGTAGAAGAATATACGATCCGCCCGCTAGAAAATCATATAAAAACTTAAAGATTATATCTTTAAATTACAATTAAAGAAGGTAAATAAGTTTAAATTAATATTAATCTTAAATTAATAAAAATGGTTGAATGTTATGGACATGGATAGCTTTTATTTTATTTTATTTTTATTTATTTATTATTTATTTTTAGGCACATTGACAATGAGCATTCTCTGAGAAGGTCGCACATGAAGGTTTTGAATATAGACCTAATTCTTGTGGTTATTTTACATTTATTTGTTGCATAGTTACATCAATGTTTACATGAAAATGTACAACATATTAGAAAGAACAGTAAGATAATTACTTTTTCGGAACTGCGGTTTTCGTATATTTCATATTCCTAATATAATTTAGCATTTTTCACAACATGCCTAGAAGGCAGCGTAGTATGTATGGTGGCATAACTTCTAACCGAATGAACATACTTTACATTTGAACGAATGGATATTCAAAAATAATTTATTCGGTATGTAGGGGCCCAAACGTGTAAATCCGCTGAAATTTCGAACTGCATTTATTCCAATCACCATAATTCTTTCCTATCGTCGCTAGAAAGTAAAACAAATTATATTGAAATGCCACATGATGGTAATTAACGCGTTTCTTACAAGTATCGTTCTGAGAGAGAGAGAAAAGGAAATTGAATATTTTACCTTTGCACAAACTTGTTGTGGCTACTACAGTTAAATAGGTGAGGTGAGGTGATTTTAGTTTAGCGTCCCGTTCAGCAGCGAGGCTATATGAGACGTGGACCTACTGATTAACGTGGAATCCGAACCACATGAGCTCCCTCCGGGAATTGAACCCGGGTCTCCCACGCCAAAGGCGCGTACGCTAACCGCATAGCCACGAGGGAGCTCTACAGTTAAATAGGAAAGTAAGTAACAGCAGGTCAAATATTGGAACCTCAAACAGCGTACCGGTAATACGAGCCTAAATGATTTATGAGTTGAATTAAAAACAAACGCTACAGCAACAGGAAGAAAAACAATTCAATCATTCAATAGGAATAAGTCTAAATTAGCGGACGCTATAACAATGGTTTAACAAATATAAGAATAGCATTGAACCTTCCAAAACGCACCAGGCACCACGTACCAAAGGCCCACAAGTTAAAGACAGCGAGGAACTCGAGGCAGTTATTGAAGTCGATAATAACTAAACTGTAAGGCATTGAGAGCAAGACTCAAATGCAGGTATTATACAGTAATTCACCAAACATCACTTGCTTCGGAAACGGTATAGAGTTAGACAATGGGTCCCACATAAGTGGAATACAGCTCAGAAAGTGACATGACAAATGTATGTGTTTGTTGTCTCGTAAGGGAAAGAATCATTTTCTGGACAGCCTGTTGTGTAACAAGTATTTCTTTTATCGTCACTCTATGCCGCTGTCGTCATTAGCTGGCATTGCTCGAACAAATTTCCACACTCCTAAACCCACACTGCATCAACGGAACGTTGCTTTGTGTTTCTAAACTGATCGGGATATCGTGCATAGAAAAATCCTGTTACCCGACCAGATAGGCTTATTGTTGCAACTATGTATTAACAACACTTCGAACACGTGAATGAAATACTGAAAATTGCGCAGTCAGATTGAGAATCGCAAATGTGCTGTTCTGCTTCAGATTAACAAGAAACCATGTGTTGCTAGGTTATCCAAATTCGTTGGGAAACGCTAGTATATTCCCCATATTACCAAGACACTACATTGCTGGATTATATTGTTCGGTTCGTGGATGAGTTCCGAACCCTCGACATCGTGGGCCGCACATTGTGTGACTTCTTTTGTTTACACACTGCTAAGGTCTAACACCAAGCATAATCAGTCCGAGAGGGGGGAGGGATGCACGAAATTAGAACTCAATAACTGTAATATTATGTTTATTAATATAAATTTTTTGGGTAAGGGGGAAGAAAGTTTGCTTCTGGCCAAAAACAACTCAATGATTCTTGCAGTGCTGATTACACGACTCAATATTGCGTCCATACAAGATTTTAATGACACTTCGTATGCTGTTTTCTTCAAATTTAGAAAATAAGTTTATTGTTTGGAGTTGAAATTTGTCATAAACAAGGAAGTAAAATCAATCCAATGTTGGATATTTGCGCCCTACATATTGTAATAAGAAAACTTTCAATAATAACTCCCGTAAAAATGGTTCGATTTTGATGCAATATGATATATTTTATCTACGGGTTTTAAAAAATCTCGATTGCTTCGCGGTAAGTTAGTCAGTGATGAGGAAGATAAAACATGATACGAAAATAATTTTCTACGATAACTACTGTAAAAAGCATTCAATTCTGTTGAAATATGACATACAGTTTCTTTTAGGTTTCCCGGTTACTCACGGAGCTTCCTTGTGGCTACGTTTGTGTATCGGTCCTTAGCGCGTGAAACGAGGATTTAACTTACACTGGGAGTCCATACGGTTCGGATCCTACGTTATGCCGTAAGCTTATGTAGTCGCTAAAAGGGACGCTAAACTCTAATCGACCAACCAACCCGATATTCACACTACTTTGAGTTGAAATTCATCGACAATAAGGAAGCGAATTTACCATTTTAAATTATATACATGATTCATGATTAATTCCTTGCATATTTTTCGATCTTTGTGAAACATAGAGTGTGTTTTAAGATTTATTCTTATTGCTTGGTATTAAAATTAGTTACGCAAATTTACCTAATTTCAGAAGAAAATGTTTAATGATGACTTTCCTAAAAATTATCAGATTTTCATGAAACATTTCGCATGTTTTCTTCAAATTAAAAAATTTCTTTCCATGGCTGGGCTTCGAATGCCAGTATTGAAAATTTGCAAATTAAATAATAAGAAGTCTACAGCAGGTCAATCCAGTCCAGTTTCTACAGCCCACAGCACCACTAGTTATTAACTACTTGTAGATCATACAAAGCCTCATAGCTAGAAAGCTCGATTTCAACACGTAGAAACAAGCAATTCTACCAGAGTAACTGGACTTATTCTTTAGTTTGCATGCAGAATGTTCTGATTTGAGTTCGTAAAGAAAAATCATTCGCAATTATGTGTTCTCTATGGTGCACTTTCATATGACTGTTCAACAACCGACTCCCTTCTGACTGTGTGTACCTCATCCTGTTCGCTGGACGTGTACGGAGTTTGTGATGCGATACGCGTGAACTTAGTCATTCTATGTGTTGTGAGCCGAGTTTCCCCACCAACATCAAAGCGGACATTCCAATTGCACTAACCTAAAATAATAATTAGTCATCGGACCACAGTACTTTCTTCTAATCAGCATTGATCTATGCTTTCACTATATTCTCACTATGCATTTGAGGCGGTAAGCACGGGCTTCGAAATCGCAACTCAATTGCGAATGTTACGATTAGCTAGCTCTCGTCTAACTGTATAGGTAATTAATTCTAGATGCGATTGTATCTTGTAGCCAGTCGTGCTGCATTGGCTTTACAATCTTCTGTGAGAAACCTTTACAATATTCGGCTTACCTTCACACTTACGCTTGGGCTTCGCGCACTATTGCTATTCTCTGATGATGTCTTAACATGAGTTGTGTGTGATAGACAGTCATTTGGACACTGTTACTCGATACACCTAACACACCACGGCAGTCTTGGATACACCTGCTCCGACTAACCGCGCATCCACATTTTGATCTTTTGAAAATCAAAGAGGTGCGGCCTAATGCATAAACGAATCCGCATTACGCCGTCTTCAATAGTACTCCCTATCACCCAACTTAGCATCAGCACAAGACAGTCACAGTGTACGAATGTTTAGTGTTAATAACATTCAAATAATACGTGTTGGTCGAATTACGATTTATTGTACCTTGCAGCACGGAGACTATATGAGACGTGGACCTATTAACGTGAAATCCGAACTGCATTAGCTTCAGCCAGGAATCGAACTCAAACTTCCAACGCCAAAGACACATTTGCCTCCCGATTGGATAACCTAAAACCTTTTATGGTTATAAGCTTTCTACTAGAAATACATAAACACAAAATTAAACATACTAACAACAACTGAAATTTCAAAATTAATAATAAATAAATATAATCGACTAGAAATGAACACAATTTAATATTTCAGAAAAAAATCGAAAATAGTCGTTAAATTACTCAAAAGAACCTATACTGCAGTTTAATTATTGAAAGAAGAGTACTTTTATGATCTTATGACACTAACAATTCTTTATTATTATTATTATTATTATTAATAATAATAATAATAATAATAATAATAATAATAATAATAATAATAATAATAATAATAAAGATAGGAAGTGAAACATTTTACTTTATACAGATTCTCAAAACAATTTTTTATTAACCCTTTACAAGCGGAATTACAGAATTTCTATTTAATATGAAAATAGTGTATCATTTTTTAAAATGATATTTTTCATTATATGGTGAAGAGTATATTTTAAAGAGAAAAGTAGATAGATGTAAATATGTTGTAGCCTACTTTAAAAGATCTCGTCGTTTATTTACTGTTGTCACGTCCCTCTGTTAGCTCTTTGAGTTTCTTTTCTAATTTACGTTATTACGTAGCAAAGAGGATGATGCAAAGTACAATCGTGGCTTCAATTTGGTGCATTGTTGGTTGCACAGACCATCACCAAAATTAACTCACAATATAAGCCGTTTCCCACCATATTATCTTGGCTCCAAGAGACAGCCTTACAGGACCACGCCCCTAGCTTCATCCTCCACAGTTACTTGTTTATAGCCTACTGGTTATTCAGTATTCCCTAACGCCGAACTATTTCCAACAATGGAATATAGGTATATAGAAAATTATTTGAAAAGTATCATCCTGTAGTGAAAACGATGGATACTACATGAAATATTCGAATGCATCTGAGCAGGAAATATTCGTGTACGAGGGATCAAAGAAACAACACAAGTATAGGTAAGGTCTGGGAAGACTCTTACATATTTCTATGTTTTCCAATAGTTTCTGCATTGAAATTACTTTATTTTCTTCAAATTTGGATATTTGTACCATTTATAACATCTATTTAACATTATTAGACATTTCTAATACTAACAAATATTTAACGCAACATTCACTATACATCATCCTCTAATAATTGCATGTACGAATGCTGTATTTTCTGACCCAAAATAACGTCCTGTGGTTAAATGAAGAGATACATAGACCAGTACATCCGCCACTACCAACAACACAGAGTAAAATGAAAAGACACGAGTGCATAATATCTTACCTCCACGGAAGTACATGCACGTCTATGCAAATCTTTACTGGGGTCTTACAGATCTCATGTATACTGTCTAGGGTTAACACCAGCACATATATTTGTTATTCGGTCGAGAAGCGTTAATATGCATTTAATTATGCACTTAATTCAGAAGAAAGCTTCCATTTCCTTATCATCGAAGTAACTTATATTCGTACAAAATGAGATCCATCGAAATTGTTAAATTCAACCCTAAAGGCTCATTCTCCCTGCAGAGACCCACTACTTCATAATATTATATCACAGTCTGAGATACGTAGGTATATCGTTTGAAGTTTATTCCTCTTCTCTTTCTACATATAGAAATATCAATTTCTTTGAAACTGAGCATTCATTTGCTCAGAAAGGTTTCTTTAAAGAATCTTAATAGTTGCATTCTTATAAGAACTCATCTTCCTTCCGCTACTGATTCAGAGCTAATATTCTTTTAAATGCTGCTATGGTCGATTTTCTTTTGACAGAAATTTATAAATGTGAAGTTTCATACAAGTTAATTCCCATGGACAGAATCTTAAGAACAAACTAGGTAGAATACATGAAAACGCGAAAAAGAAAATGCAACTGTGATTGGGAGGGAAAGAGCTGTTTCACCAACAAAAATTTGAAGAAAAGAAAGCAGAACAAATATTTATAGCTTATTAGTAACATTCTGAAATTTGAAGAGAAAGTGAAGAATGCGGGGATGGAGCACTGTAGATCTAGTGTACGAGACGGAAATCACGAAAAAACCGACAAAAAATGGTTACAGGTCTTTGAAATACGGTATGGAGAAGCATGGAAAAATTAGCGAGGTAAAAGAGTAAAAAAAGTTACTAATAATAAGAAGAAAAAACAACATTGAAGAAAACTAAAGAGGAAAAGAAAATGATCAGGACCCGGCTAAAAATATTCAAAGGGATGTGACAAAAGATGCGACACAAGGAAAACGAAGAAGGGAAGAAAACATCTACAATTATTGGATGATATTACAGTAATAACCCTAAGTCAAGACATAACTGCCAATCTAGTGACTTGCTAGTGATGGTAGGTTATTATTACTATTATTACTAGCTGAACCTGCGCTCTCTACACAGCGCATCATTCACATATGAGCATGAATCTCCATGTCACTCCTCACAACATATGTGCATGTCACTTCACAGACACAAGTGAAAGACGTCTTGATAAATATCGGCAAGGGGTACCATGTTTTCGGAGATTTTTGCGATTATTTTTTCAATATCTCGCACCGTTTGCAAGATCTGGTTGTAGTTTCTAATTCAAGTATGAACAGTGTTTCCTTTCTTCTTGCATGCAGTATGTAATAAGCAAATGCATTACATACACAATTAATTATAATATCAGTTATATATGGTGCTCATTGAGCAAAACACCTCAAACAATAAAAATTCATCTTGGACTGGAAAAATGGTTATACTTCGTTTTTCACTATCATTTGGCCATGAAACAAACCCCTGAGAGATATACAACCCATGTACACAACTATGTGGTGTTGGAATGTGTAACTCGTAGCTGCTTTACTTTTTTTAAATTTCAACACTTCCAGTATACCCTTAAAACTGTAATAAATAAATAAAAGCCACGTATTTTAAATATTCAACTAGAACTGGACAATCTACACAAAATTTGGAATCGACCAGTGAAAAGGGCACGTTTCTAACACTTCCGGTTTTCGAGATCTCATTGTCGAAAGGATTGGAGAAAATATATAAACCTAGATTTTAATATATAGACTAGCTGAACCGCGCTCTCTACACAGCGAATCATTCGCATATGAGCATGAATCTCCTTGCTATTCGTCACATCTGTACATGTCCCTTTACAGACACAAGTGAAAGATATCTTGATAACAATCGGCAAGAGATATCGTAAAGGGGAGATTTTTTCGAATACTTTTTCAATATCTCGTACCGTTTGTAAGATTTGAGCCTACTTCCGGTTGGAGTTTTTAATTCATGTATGATCAGTGTTTTCTTTCTTCTTGCATGTAGTATGTAATACGCGAATACATTACACAAACAATAAATTATAATGCCAGTGATATATGGTGTTCATTGGGCAAAACATCCCAAACAATAAAGATTTAACTTAGACTGGAGAAATGGTTATACTTAGTTTTTCTTTATAATGTGACCTTGGAACAAACGCCCGAGGGATATGCAACCCCTTGTATACAATCACGTGGTGTTGAAATGTATAATGCGTAGGATATGATGCGTTTTAACACTTCCAGTGTAACCATAAAAATGTAATAAAGAAATAATGGTCATGTTTTTTAAATATTCAGTTAGAACTGGACAATCTACGCAAAATTTACAATTGATCAGTGAATACGTCATCTTTCTAGAGCTTGTAGTTTCCGAGATCTCATTGTCGAAAGGATTGGCCACAAACATATAAACGTCCACAAACGTATAGTTTAAAAGAACTCCAACGATAGCACCACAATTGATTTGCATTGATTTTGGAGAAGGTTTATTAAAATACAAAGGCTTTGAACAATAATTTTAAAAGAAATAAACTTTATGAAAAATAATAAACTTTATGAAAAATATTTAAGTATTTTTTTAAAAGTACACATACTTTAAAATATTTGCCTTTGTTAAACTTGAAATCACAAATAACTGTAAATCGAAGGTTTGAAATCTAAGTTTATAGGTTGGAGCTCAGGCGCTTTTGTTGCTATTGTAGCATGTTAATAGACAGATTAGCTGAATCTGCGCTCTCTACACAGCGCATCATTCACAAGTGAAAGACATCTTGATTTTAAAAAAATCGGAAAGGAGTATTACAAAGGGGAGATTTTTCGATTACTTTTTTTCTCAATATCTTTCACCATTTGCAAAATTTAAGCCTACTTCCTGTTGGAGTTTCTAAGTCATGTATGACCAGTGTTTTCTTTCTTCTTGCCTGCAGTATGTAATAAGGAAATACGTTACATACACAATCAATTATGTCAGTTATATATAGTGTTCATTGGACAAAACACTCCAAACAAGAAAGATTCATCTTAGACTGGAGAAATGGTTATCCTTCCTTTTTCAGTATTATTTGGCCAGGAAACAAACGCCTGAGCCATATTCAACCCGTATATACAACAATGTGGTGTTGGAATGTATAATGCGTAGGTTATGATGCTTTACCTTTTTATTTTTTTTTTATTATTTCAACACTTTCAGTGTGCCTGTAAAACTGTAATAAAGAAATAATGGCCATGTTTTTTTTTTTAACAAAAAATACTCAATTAGAACTGGACAATCTATGCAAAATTTGCAATCGATCAGTGAAAACGTCATCCTTCTAGAGTCTGTAGTTTCCGAGATCTCATTGTCGAAAGGATTGGCCACAAACATATAGTTTAAAAGAACTCCAAAGATGGTAGCACAGTTCATTTACATTGATTTTGGAGAAGGCTTAGCAAAATACAAAGGCTTTGAACAATAGCTTTGAAACATAAAATTTATATAAAAAAGATATATATTTAAATAATAATTTATTTAAAGTGCATATACTTTAAAATATTGTCTTTGTTAAACGTGAAATCACAAATAACCGTAAGTCAAAGGTTTGAAATCCAAAGTTAGAGGTTGGAGTTCAGGCGTTTTTATACATAGTGAATCAAGGAGCCTAACCTCTCTTGTGCTAGTTAGTGTGCCCGCAAGGATCAAGTGCTGCAATACGCATTTATGAGCAATGCACACATATACGACTTAGAGGATTGACGGAAGTTTTCACTTTCGAAGGGCGACTTGCTTTTTGAACTTCATTTCATCATCTTGTTCATCTCTTTCATCTTCATTTGGGCTTCGGCCCTCGGCTATTTCATCACTTTGGCGGACTCAGGCAATACTAACGGACAATCGAATCTTGGTCCACATTTGGGTTTACCTTCTACAGTACCTTCAAATCCAAGCACTGCTTTTGCATAAACGGCACCCATTGCACCTTCTAACCTCACTCGGCACTTTTCTTGGGGAAGTCAACCATTACCGAGCACGTCTCGAGAGAGACATCCATCTAACGATTCCAAACAATCAGCAAAACGCATACGATCACGGTCACCGATAGCATGAATGGATATAGAAATTAGTCAACAATATAACAATGTTGTTAAAGGGCCTCAAGGTACTACTGTGACACAGTCACACTCTGATCCTGTTTATCATTTTATACTTACAGACTACGACACAAAATTTATTAATCCCAAAATGATCTTTCTACAAAACATGAAATACGTTCCACGGATACGAGATACTCTCGTCCAAATTGTTCCCACCAGAAACAATATATATTATATATATATATATATATATATATATATATATATATATATATATATATATATATGAGCTCTGAAAGATTACACCTTGCGACAGACATAGCTTCAACACATCCTTTATTTCAAATAAACAAGAAAAACTTTCAGTTTTACGTCCCAACTTTATACCGTCTAGGTTCAAGAAGGCAGTGATGAAGAGGATAAATAAAATGGTAAAATGAAGAAAGTAGAGAGAACTACAAGAAAACCCAAGCACACAGTGTTTACCTACCACAAAGCCCGCACCGGGATCGATCCAAGGACCTCATGCACCACAGATGAATTCTCTATCACAGCCTCCGCGGCCCCGACTTTATTCCAAAGATTTAAATGAAATGAAATTTTTGAGTTTTACGTTCCACGGTTATGCCGGCTAGGCTAAAGGAGACAATAATGATGGGGAATGAATGAAATGGTGGAACGAAGAAAGTGGGAGGAAACAGAACCCCACGGTGTTTGTTCACCACAAAGTTCACTTAGCGGGAGCAGGGTTTCAACCCGGAACCAGAGGTGAACGCTCTACCACTGAGCCACCGCGGCCCCTTCAAAGATTTAAAAGCAGAGATTTTTGCATTACGCAAATGCTCGATTATTCTGTTTTCGCTATCTTCCAAAGCTCATTTACATAGTCACAATCTTTGAATTTTCTTATGTTCCCTTATGAGCATACTTGCCTCGCGGGAGTAGGCTATCAGGTAAGTAGAGAATTTGTTTTGAAACACGACCTTCTAAAACAATCTTGTTGAATTAAGTAATATTTCAACAAAACATCTATAGTTAATACACCATAACAGTAAATTGAGTGATTGAACATTGAGACAGAACCACATCTAATGGGAAGAAAATCCTTCAAAGAAGTTAATGCTTTCGTTTAAACGTGTTCTCACAACCAGATAACTATACTACCTACATTACAATGACGAAACTAAATAACAGTCAACAAAATCCAACATCCAACAGTATAGCTTTTCTATCGAGTCCAGAAACCCTCATTCTTCGTTGAAGTGTCAGAGGAAATGGTGATTTTCACGACTCCATGTCACACAGAGATATTCAGTTTCATGAGAATGTGCCAAAAGAGAGCAACGACGGACGTTCAAAGAAAGTGTTGGGTTAATGACGGCTTTCGCATCTCACGCTTGACAGAGCCAACAGTCATTAAGCTATAACGAGAACCAAAGCAGACGACGAGGTCTCCACCGGAGAAACTTTTTCACGGTTGTATCTTTACATTGAAACACCCGCATTAAATATCTACACACAAAATGAGCGAGTATTTTTATCCTAAATTCTTCAAATCATGATTTCTTTGGAAATGTATTCTTTAACATTTTTACATTAAACGTATTGAAATATATTGCATTAATAGAAAACGGGCTACAAAATATAATTTATTAGCTCCTATTGGTGCATGAACAAAATTGACAATTATAAAATATACTATGAAAAAAAATAATAGTTTTGACTTTGTTTAAGCTTTGTAGAATTGCGTAGTTTGGGTAAAGAATAATCCGGCAGAACATAATCTACGAAATTGTATTCTACAGAACAGAAAATTAACATTATATGAATAATTATTTATTATTTATTATATTACAAAATCAAGAATTAGATGATCAGAATTACTTGCTTTATACCTTTCGTGTTAATCTTAACCACACGCATTATAACAGTCAATAAAAATTCAACTTGAGTTTCTCCATTCTGCCCTTGCATTTAAATACTGCAAACGAACAGTATATTATATTCTCTAAGTACAAAGAAACAGACTATCAAGAACATCATAAATTCTCTAAACTAACATCTATATATATAAAAGAGAACGCACAAATCCTTTGTTCCCTCATCACGCTAATACGGCTGAACCAATTTCTTTCATTTTTGGGGGGTTATTAGGATTTGGACCCTAGATGGTTTTTATCATATCACTTTAATTTTTAATTACCAGTGTCTTGAGATAATTGACCATTCAAGTGTCCATAACGTACAAATCCTTTGTTAGTTCATCATAGGTAAAAATAAACGTATTTATATGCAACCCGCATGACCGTGTCACTCGGCGGGTTAACATAAATGACAGGCGATATAATGTTAACATTTACTGCAATCTACTATGGTTTTTATCATATCACTTGAAAGCGAAAAAGTAAAAATTATCTAAGTAACAAAGTTTATTGCGTTCCGGGGTGACCGCAGCGAAGCGGGGCGGGTTAACATAAATGACAGGCGATATAATGTTAACATTTACTGCAATCTTCTATGGTTTTTATCATATCACTTGAAAGCGAAAAAGTAAAAATTATCTAAGTAACAACGTTTATTGCGTTCCGGGGTGACCGCAGCGAAGCGGGGTGAACGCTGCTAGTATAGTATATAATTTCACATGTTTAGCAACTGCATGTTATGAAAAACTATAAAGAAAACAATTACCATGACCTATCGGATCTTAAAAACGAACATATATTTTTCTCAATTAGTTAAGAACTTCCCGCTGGTTTAATGAGTAGTGAGCACACATTTAAAGTACGGGGTCCCGGGTTCACTATAGCATCGTCGCTCAAAGGATTGCTAATTTCCAAACCAGTGAAAACCAATTAAATGCGTATGAACAAGGTTACAGCTGTAACACTAATATAGTAAAATGATGCCCTTTCCAATGGTCTAGTGGCTAACATTCGTACCTTTGGTGCATGGGATCCCGGGAGAACACCTTTGAAATCTGAACGTGGGGCAGCACAGAGGCTCAGAAGCAGAGCGCTTACATCTGGTGCGTGAGGTTCATGGTTGCGGCCAAGTAAGTTTGTGGTGAACATCATATCCGTGAGTTTTCTCAGGGCACTCCCGTTTCCTCCCACTTTCTCATTTCATCAATTCTTCCATCATCATTCAATTGTTTTAAACATCGTCTCCCTTAGCCTACAGGGCATAATCATGGTACGTTAAACTGAAAGATTTCATTTAATTTTCATTTTCGAAATTTGAACGCATTTTGGTGGTTCGATTATTCCATCTTAAACTTTAGGTCCCAGTCTCAAATAGCCTCGGGTACTCAAAGGGCTGCTGAAACCAATCCAACCAAGTAAGCTGACATTGACAGGAATATAAAACAGTTTCTGACAATTTTGTCTGAGTAAACAGCAAGTAATAGTATCAATCAGAGTCCATTCAAGAGGGAAGTAAAGGGCGCTGCAGTTTCGGACCCAGAGCTTCAGGGGACACATGCATAACTGGAAAATTAATATGAATTTTCCTAACTGTTTTCTTCTAATCCAGTTTTAAAGTTTAAAGTGTTACATAAATACTAATAAAAGTGTTTACATGAACGCGTTTACCGGTACATACAACGTTGATTTCAATGTCGCCAAAACAATTATAGAAATAGTCCCTACCCCCTTAAAACCGGAATTTTGGAATCGCCGGGGTACGTGTACGCTTATTTTTAATGAACTTATTTACAGAGTGTCAACGTCCTAACTTGTACTCGTGAGATACTAATTTTTATGGCTGAAATTTTGACCCCCTGCACCCCACTTAGGACACTTCCTTGAATGAAAGTGGTATGATAAAAACCTAGTTCGAAGTAGGTACTATATTAAATATTCATTTGAGACTGTTCAGCTTTTCACCCGTATTGAGATTACAAACAGCGGACTTCACTGCTTTCAATCTCGCGAAGAACATACCATAAAATGGGGTAACTCTGGCACAGGGATATTATGACAAGGATCTATAATGTCTGTGTATTTCAGTTTTATAGATCATTCAGTATATTATATGTTATTTATCGTAAACACCTACACAAGACAAACATAATTGTTATTCTAAACAGATTTTTGTATCTGTAATAAGTAATAAAAATAACTTTAATCCGCCGCACAGGTATTTCATAACAGTATGCCTAGCGCTACTTTTTATGCTATTCATTAAAAAAAAAAAACTCTTAGTAATCTGTTTTGCCATGCTCCAAAGCATTATAAAAAATAATTACATTCCTTATTACAATAAATTATACGATTTACCAGACCTGCTATATATATATACACTATGGGGCAATTATGGGAAAAAACACGTGGGGCAATTTGATAGCATTCTCCTTTAGCAAGAATATAAAATTCGAAGAAAAAAATGTATCTAAAAATGGTTATTGGAACTCTCTTCAAGGTCTGCTGAACGTGGATTTTTTTGTAAACATCTGTGACATAGATACCTATACATTACAGCTGAAGAACTTCCTCTACGATATTGATGTAGTGAAATGGATTTCTTTCGTTTGTACTTTGCTCTCTTACTCTAAATGGAGACATGAACTATTTACAGTAGAATAAAGTGAAATGGGGAAAATGTACAAATGGGGTTTTAGGTATAAAGAAAACATTTTCCAATAGATCCCAATACACATTTTGACTGAGAAGTCGTAAGTTACGACTCAACTCGAACTCGAGTCGATACACACTTTGTAAAATTCGAGACGAGTCGAGACAAACGTATTTCTCGACTCGAATTTTCGAGTCGAGACAGCTCGTTAAAATCTTGACTCGACTCGAATGTCTCGAAAATCTTTCTATAATTTTTTATATTATTTTGAAGAAAGTACTCTCAGAAACACTTGGCACGAGAATTTCAAAAACTGCAGGACTTGTCAGGTGTTCGAGGAGTGTTGTGGTGAGTGTCTTCAACAAGTGTCGAAACCAAGAGAAAACGACGTCCAAACGTCGAGGTGTTGGGCGCTCCCCACCTCATTACATATGCCGGACGTCGTAGGCCGGGCAGACTGGTAAAGCAGGACAGCAGCGAACTGCGTCGGAATTAATATCAAAGTTTAAGAGTCTTCATCCCGGCGAAAATAAAACACCGCTAATTTTACAGTAATTATGTGATATCTTCAAATAGATAAAACATAATCGAAATGTGGGACAAGAGCGCCCTAGACAATATTATTTTACATGAGAAACCGTTATTACGACTCACTTATCTGCTTTCGATTTCGAGCCATTTTGAAAATTGGCATTTATTTTCGCGTTTCTAAACATCTGAAAACATAAAGCCACTAGGTGACTTGTGATAACGGTACCTCACGCAAAATAATATTGTCTAGGGTGCTCTTGTTCCATATTTCAATTATCTTTGATCTATTTGAAGATATCACATAATTACTGTAAAATTAGCGGTATTTTATTTTTGCCGGGATGAAGACTCTTAAAGCTGGGTAAAGTACAAGTGTGTCTGAACTAGTGTTGTAAAATTTCCGGAAATTTTGAACCTGTTAGTAAAAAACCGTTTTTTTCGATTTCTTTCCGGAAAAATTGGAAAAATTGAAAAAATAAAAAAATGTTTGTATTAGGTTAATTTTACTAGTAATGATATATTTTTTTCAAACGCGTGAAAAATATAAGTTCAAAAATTTCAACATTGCGAATATTAAAAAATAACACTCGAAAATCAAACTATTCCAGTTAATATCTATATATTAAAATACTAGATTTATGCGTATATGGTTGTCCGCATAGAAAAGTTTATTTGTCTCCATCCTTTCGGCAATGAGATCTTGAACCCCCAAGTGCTAGAAATGTGCCGTTTTCATTGGTAGATTCCAAATCTTGTCTAAATTGTCCAGTTCTAATTAATATTTTTAAAAAAAAGCATGGCCATTAGTTCTTTATTACATTTTTAGTGGTACACTGGAAATACTGAAATTTTTGAAAAATAAAGCATCATATCCTACGAGTTATATATTCCAACATCACATAGTTGTATATAGGGGTTGTATATCTATTAGGCGTTTTTTTCATGGCCAAATTATAAGAAAACGATGGATAACCATTTCTCCAGTCTAAGATGAATCTTCATTGTTTAGAGAGATTTTTTTTATTTTTATTTTTTGCCCAATGAACTCCGTATATCACTGACATAATTAATTGTGTGTGCAACTTATTTACTTATTACATAATGGATGCCAAAAGAAAGAAAACACTGGCCATATATGAATTAGAAATTCCAACTACAAGTGGGCTCAAATCTTGCAAAACGGTGCGAGATATTGAAAAAAATCGAAAAAAAAATCCCCTTGATACCCCTTGCCGATTTTTATGAAGGAGTCCTTCACTTGTATCTGTAAAGGACATGTACAGATATGAGGAATGACAAGGAGATTCATGCTCATATATGTATGATGAGCTGTGGAGAGAGCGCAGGTTCAGCTAGTTCAAAATTAATAGTCTGCGCTTATCTCTCTTATGTCGTTTATTCGCGGATGTGCGTTAATTACAGAACTTTTACAGTTACATACAAGCCTACCAACATGAAGTGTTTCTATTGCATCAAATAGGCCTCTTGAATGAAACTGAGTTCTTAATATGCTCTTTGATCTGGTGAAGTTTTGTTAATTTTAACCAAATTACTTCTTAAGAGAAAGAGCAGTAGACAAATTTCACTAATATTCATGCACTAAAACATACTCGTATAATTACTATTGCTGAACAGAAGATGCCGCTTAAATCCACAAATTCACTCCCATTAGTACTCCTAAGAGGGGACGGGAACATGTAAAGGTAATTGAAAATTACCGACATTAGTGTCGAATTCATAGTTTTGGGCCTTGATAAGTTCATTGGTGACAGTTCTGGTTCCTTTTATGTCCAAAATGAAACGTATTCTCCCCGTGCAAGCTATTTGGCTAGTCTATAATAATAACGAGCGGAAGTTTCACATATTCAACCCTTTAATATATTTCTCGCTGTTTAAATTTACTCATTTGTGCGGTATATGTGTGTGTATGTGTAAATAAGATAATCTCTCTTTGTGAGTTATTCGAAAAACATAAAAATAATAAAGAGGGGGGATTTTACCAGAAAACAGAAAACTAAAAAAGTAAAATCAAAACCTGGTGCTTTAAGTATTTTTCCTGTTAGCAAAATACACTGTATAATGCTGCAAACATGTTACAGCAAGTAAAATTACTAGCATCAGACGAAGAAATGGTTTTTAAATTATATTTTCCGATTTTTGCTAATATTTCCGAACAAATTATTTTTTTATTAATGGGTTCAAAAATTTTTGAAAATTTTACCGACCTCGATAAAATTTTCAACAGATGAGGTTCGGGATGGATTTTATCATTTCACTTTAAAGTGCAACTTGAGGGAAGGGGAGAGGAGAAAATGACAAATATTAGTGTCGAATCCATAGTTTTCGGGGTCGCTGAAATGAACAGTGACACTTCAGGCCGTTTAAATCCAAATTCAGTCCCATTAGTACTCTAAGGGGGGATGCTGACATGTAAAGATAATTGAAAATTACCTATATTAATGTCGAATTCATAGTTTTGGGACTCCATAAGTCCGTTGGTGACAGTTTTGGTGCCCTTTGTGTTCAAAATGAAACCTATTCTGCCCGTGCGAAGAACGGGTATTCTGCTAGTCTGTAATAATAACGAACGGAAGTTTCACATACTCAACCCTTTAATATATTTCTCGCTGCTCAAATTTCTCACGTGTGCGGTATATGTGTGTATGTGTAAATAAGATCCTCCCTCTTTTTGAGTTATTCGAAAAATATACAAAGAATAAAGAGGGATTTTACCGAAATCAGAAAAATAATAAGTAGAATTAAAACCTGTTGCTTTAAGTATTTTTCCGTTAAGGAAATAAATTATATATACAGTAGGACGTCGATAATCCGAACGTCAAAAATCCGAACGCTGTCCCTAGAAGCCTTCTTAATGCTAGCAATAAATAAACAATAGTGTGTCCGTCGACGTTGTGTGAAGTCGGTGTTTTTACAAAAGTACATTCATATGTAATTGTTTGTCATACATATTTTTATTTTTATTTTCTCTTAGGCCTATAAGTTTTAAGTGTGACGTACAAGATCAGTGTAATTTAGTGTACGAGCAGGTTCTTCAAAAACATTAAATGTAAGTAGCCTTACGTACGGCATTGTAGTTACTGTATGTACTGAATAACCACTGTATCGATAGAAGAACATACCGCACAGTATATGTAAGCCTAAATGGCATTTTCTTGGTCATTTTCGAAAATCCTAACAATTTGAAAATTCGAACTACCTGTGGTTCTAATTAGTTCGGATTTTCGACTTCCTACTGTATATGCTGCAGACATGCTACAGCAAGTAAGATTACTAGCATGAGGCCAAGAAATAGTTTTTAAACTATATTTTCTTGTTTTTGCCAATATTTCTGAACAAATGATTTTTCTAATGGATTCAAAATTTCCGGAAATTTTACATAGAATAAGGAAGATATCTCTATAAAATATATCTTTGATTTAACATATTAACTAAAATTATTCTGGCCCCGTTATTTTAACACTTCCCTGGCATCAAGGGGGAACTTCATAAGATTGCTCAAGATAATTTTAATGCGTCTATACTAATTAAGCTAACTAGGATTATATTTTAGTTTCTTTTGTAGCCATAACTCCATTCTATCACGGTGCTAACTTTGAAGTGTTTGATTGAGTTGTATACAAAATTTCCCTATTCTAATTCAAGAAACATAAGTACTCAATTATCTTAACTCTACACTAGTAAATACAAAATAGTTTTAATTTTGAAAGCATAATATAATAAAATATTCGAAAATTTCAATTTTACCCAAATTTTCAGTTTTTTCCAAGCTCGGGAAGACCGTAAAAAAGTTTTTTTTAAAACCCAAAATTTCCGTTTTTCTCAGACCTTCACAGCACTAATCTGAACACACAGTGCACCGAACACTCCTAACAATGGGCCTCCGCAGCCGACGACCCATTCATATTCGAATGTTAACACCATGATATCAGCAACTACGACTGAAATGAACATGTGGCCATAGCCACTAGACCTTGGCACAGTGACAGAGCGTTGCATTGTCTGAAGAATCCCAATACCGTCTTCATCATGAGGATGGGAGTGTGCGAATCCGTGCACCCAATCGAACACATCTGGGATGTGATTGAACGTGACGTCACGGCGCATCACCCCCTCCCCGGAATTTACGGGAATTTGGTGACCTGTGTGTGCATATGTAGTGTGAACTCTCTCCAGCGACCTACCAAGGATCATTGCATGCATGCCGCGACGCGTCGCCATTGTTATCCGTGCCAAAGGTCGACATACTGACAATTAGGTAGGTAATCATAATGGTCTGCCTGATGTGTGCGTATGTTTTAACTCGTATATTTTGTCTCGACTCGAATTTCGAGACCTCTCGACTAGTGTTGTAAATAGAAAAAAAACGTTCGTATTTTTTCAGATATGTACGTTTTTTTTAGAAAAAAAAACATTGCCTCTCGTTTTGCATCTTACGTCTATTTAAGTATGAAATATTTTTATGTAGATGTAATCACCGTAAAATGCAACATAAATTAAACGCTAGATACTGATACGCTACAAATATTTTACAATTTACATGAATACCATACTTATTAACAATTCGGGTTTCAACAGTTTTCATCAATATCAACTAAGAAATAAAAGTAGAAATGATTTTTTTTTTTGGTGAAAACAGGTCTTTAATGAGTATGAAAATAATGTCACGAACAGTATAAAAGTCAAATAACTTGTCTAAAGGTAAAAACTAATACTAATTTGCCTAATAGTATTTTTCTAAATATCATATATAAATAACTTGTCGACTAGATATATGCAGCGCCCGCTCTACCATATATGCAACATGCGCATTTGCATGGAGCGGCAAGTTTGGAGGGTCCGGCAAAATCTGTCATAAGTATATTATTTAAATTAAATATTTCTTATTGGAAACAGACTTCATGGTGATGGTAGTTACACTTACTAAGCTGACCAAATTGAATACTACCTTCATAAATTATGTTTAGGTTGCATTAGTTTAAGGTTACATGGACAATGCTAAAGCAAATGGTCAAATAAATCCGAGCACAAATTGCTTGATTGTTGTCAAATGCAATTCTCGAATTCAATTCTCGAATAGTAGCGAATATCTGTTCCCTTTAGTAAGTTATCACAGTTTTGATATAACAACTAGTCTTGATTTTGTCAGAAACAAGTTCCTTATCATTGAAGATAGAAACAAGTTTTTTTTTTAATTTAACAGATGTAGAAGAAAAATATAAAATAAAGATAAAAGAGCTAGTTGCACTAGAATTGCAAACTGATACATTGATATTGAAGCTCGATATTGAATTCTATAAAAAAGATTACCATCTTTCCTCTGCAGGTGTGTTTGCTTTATCTTTCACTAACATAATAGATTAATGTTTAAAGAAAAAAAAACAGACACAACGGGATTGCATTTTTAGTAAGTATTTAAGCCTTTCCGAGTGCGACTGCACTTACCGCTCCCTTCGTTGTTCATGCTGGAGTAGCATACTTAAAATCATGGCTTTTGAGATTTGTTCTTTCTGGAGAAAGGGGGAGGCGGCAAATTATGCCATTGCACAGACGACAAATTGCCTAGGGCCGGCCCTGATGATATGTATATACAAGACATGAATACAGGATGACACAATTTTAAGCAATGCAGGCTGTTTCAAAATTAATATTAGGGTTTTGAAACTTTGTAGTATCTATTACAATTAACTTACAATTATAAATATTGTATCAAATGAAAGAGCAACCCAAACAGTTTTGTACTCACGCATGTATATGCATTGTTTCTTCTGTCTACCGTTAGAAAGAGCAAGTAGCAAAGATGGAGACTAGAGAGCAGAAAGCTTTTTGTGTTTTAATAAAGACTGAATCTGTACAGTGCAACCGTTTGTGTGAAAAATATGAAGGAGCCGCTTGCAACTACGTCCTTATCGTTTGTAGTTGCTACAGGTCTAAGGCCTAGAGACTACGGTTTACGTGCCAATTTCGCAAGTGAAATATTGCTGCATAACAATGAAGATTTCCTGGATCGTGTCGTCTTCAGTGATAAATCGACATTTCACCTAAGAGCTAATGTGAGCACTCATAATGTTTGCATCTGGCCGTCTGAAACTCCCCTAAATTGAATGTGTTTTATGCCATGTGGCGGAAAGTTTATGGGCCTTTCTCGCCTATCGACTAGATGTGTGCCGTGTGACGAATGAATCTCACATCGAATACTTGTAGCAAAGACTGTTTGAGGTACTCTTTTACTTGATGCATTGCTTATAATTGTACGTAAAATATAATAAGTACTACGAAGACTTAAAACCCCGATATTCATTTTTAAACACCCTGCATTTCTCACCAACAGTGCTGGAACTAAGATGGAAAAAGGAGAAAAATTTTCCTTATAAAGTTATTGTTTACAACAATGATATTATTTGTCGAGACTATAACTACTACAACAACACGGGTTAGTAGTCAAAAAAAGTAATCAAATGTACACTCAGTGGCCCAGGTGGCCAAAGTGGCACACACGGGTGTGTCATTTTTTAAATCCCCTCCTGTGTGGACACTAATTAAGATATCGGGATATTATTCTTGCCAAATATGGTTGGACCATAGTTTATCATATTAATTTCTTTTTCTTCTGGTGTCGAATTTCCTTCTCAAATTTCACCCGTCAAAAATTCGAGAATTTTCTAATTTCGAATTTCTTTTACTTCTTTTTTCCCCTGTAGCTTCCTTCGTTGTAGAAAGACCTAATTAAGATTTGCCAGGTAGATACCTCGGATGGATACCTAACTGTTGACATCAATTGGACGGGCCTGCTCGCAGTGTTGCCAATTAGGGAAATTAAAATTTCCCTAAATTTCGGCAAAAAATACGAAATTTTTGTTTATAAATCCGTACCTATAAGTCCGAGTGCTAGTCAACTTACGCTAATCGAACATTTGTCCTTACTTAACAAACGCAAGTACAGATCGTTACAATGGTGTAATTAGGGGGCGCACGAAAAAATCGTATTTAGGTTCTAACCCTTGATTTGTGTAGCTTTTCCCTACTTTTCTGTTTACCGTAATATATTTTTGGTAATTAGAAGCTTTGTTCCTTAAATATCGCCATAATACTTGTAGAATATATTAGTGGTGTACCAGTATTTAATTTAAGATAGTCTCCGCCTGTCCACTAGCAGTGTTGCCAGCTATAGAAAATTTTCATTCCAGATTTTAGGGGAAATTTCGGGAAAATTATTTGTTTTGACTCTATTATTTCCCTCTTTGTTGGCTACATTGGAACAAATGTACCAGTATCTGGAAGTCTCGTCTTTGCACTACACAACGCACTATAGAATGCTTCAACAGTATAATTAGGAGAAGATAGTTGAGGTTTACAGTAGACCTTGTTCTCTAATTGGAAAGATAAGTGTGGTTTTTTTAAAGGTAGAATGAGATATTTTTATTGACATGTTTACTTTATTAGATATCGTCACAACACTTGTAGCACATATTAGAGGGATACCAAAGCTTATTTTAAGATAGTTTTTGTGTGTGTGTATGATAGCAGTGTTGCCAGCTACATAAAATTTTAATTCCAGATTTTAGGGGCAAATTTTGAATAAAATCCCTTTTTAGTTCTGTTATTTCCCTCTTGTTGGCTACACTCGAACAAACGTACCAGTGTCTAAACGCCTCGTCCTTAGCCTACACAGCGCACCATAAAAAGTTTCACTAGAGTAATTAGGGGAAGTACAGTTGAGGTTTATAATAAACCCTGTTCTGGAAATGGTGAATTTCTGAGGTAGAATGAGATTTTTTTTTTAAATTCATGCTTACTTTGTTAGATATCGACATGATATTTGTAGGATATATTTTTGAAGTACTAAGGTTTATTTTCAGATAGATTTTGTCTGTCTGATGGCAGTTTATCCAGCTAAAAAAATTAATTCCTGATTTTAGGTTAAAAATTCGGAAAATTTCCCTTTTCCCCTCTATTATTTCCCTCTTGTTGGCTACATTGAAACATACGTACCACTACCTGAAATCTTCCTCTTTGCCCTATAGAACGCACCATAAAGAGTTTCAATAGGATAATTAGAGAAGCTGTAGCCCCGGCACATGTGTTGATTTTTGCTTCTGAGGCGTAAAACGTGTCAGAATTTCTTGTGTATGACGACAGAGAATTTTTCTTTCTCTTTTTGAATGGAAGCCAGCGACTTCAGGATTTCACTGTATCTTGTCAAGACACCAAGGAATTTTTTTTAGGTGACTTGAATCCATATAGCAGCAGTGGTGCTAGATACAAAAAATTTTGAAATTCGGTTAGGGATCTTTTTGTTAATTTTCACCCCTACATTTTCCTCAATAATTTCCCACCCATTGGCAACACTGCAATGCAACTTATCCCCAAAAATAGCCACATCACTTTTCTAAAAAGCAACACCTTAACCATATCAATCGAATGAATGGTTTTTGAGCAATAAGTCACTAACTGAGAATGTACGAAAACGCCAAAAATGACCTGGGTCCGAATGGAATAATCACACAATTTTGCTCGTATAGGTACAAAGAAACAAACGATTTGTAAGTTACGAGGGCTTCGACTCAAGTTCTGTTGATTATTTCAATAATCTGCAACGTAAATCAATAAATAATAGTTGCCAGAAAAAAAACAGACATTTGAAAAAAAACGTGAAAAAGAACGGTTTTTTTATTGAAAAAAAAACTTCACAGAAAAAACCGTTTTTTTTACAACACTACTCTCGACTCGAATTCGAGTCGAGTCGAGACAGAAACATATTTTCGAGTCGAGACAACATTTTCTCGAGACAGGCTTAAATCTCAACTCGACTCGACTCGTGCGCATCCCTATTTACAATCCTTAAATATTTACAATCCCTGCGTTTTAATTTATAATTTAATGTAGCTGACAATATAGGCTATTTAAATTCTCAAAAATATGTAGAGATTGTGAATATTTTAAATAAATTGAGGCCTAGGAGTTATAAAGACTATTTGAGAGTTTTCATAGTTAAATTGTTCTTATTTGTTTCTGCAGAATATATAAGATGGATGGAACATTTATCTTGATACATCCTTGTAACTTATAAACTATCAGGAAAGAAAACGCTGAAATTTCGTATCATGCAAGTAGGGGACAATGTTTAATATAATATTCTGCATTACAACCAAGTTAACAGCGTTGCCAACATAACATACAAAAACTTACAGTGTTTATTCTACAGTGTTACAAACTAAGGAAGCTACAGTATCACACCCATCGAAAAGCAACAAAGTTTTGGATGGTTGAACAACAGTAATAGGCTAATGAGACGGACAGGATAATGCAAATCGAATAACACTTAATATCGAATAATACGGTCATCATATGACTTACTTCGACCAAGTAGAAACGAAGTTACAAGGAACTGAAACTTTAAGTACTTCATTTTTAAATGTGTAATTATGTAGATGGTTTTCAATAGAAATAAAGGTCACAATTCCGTTTACAGCAATTTGACATCTCAAACCACTCCGGAATTATATATTTTAAAAAACAGTTAAATTTGAAATATTACTTAATATGGTGTATTTGTGCATTAAAAAAAAAAACAAATTTTGATTTGCTTCCTTCAATAACAATACTTTTTGGTGGGCGTAATTACAAGTTCTCGGAATTACAACATTTAAAGCAGTATTGTAAATACTAGTATTTACCATACCTCCAGAAGTGTTTAAAATGCTGTAAACGACAGTGACATTTTCACATGCACTGAAAGCCCTCTATGTAGGCCTAATTGGATTAGATACTCACTACGCAATTTTTCGAAAATATAGGCTTTTGAAAAAATCACATTTTTAATACATTGTACCTTTGTTTCTATTCATTCGAAATCCGTCGTATCATGATCATAATATTTACACACTAAACTACTTCAGGTCTTCACCCGTGATGGGATCACAAACAACGGACTTCACTGCTTTCAATCTCGCGAATATACCATGAAATGGGGCAACTCTGGCACAAGGATATTATAACAAGGATCTATAATGTCTGTGTATTTCAGTTTTATAGATCATTCAGTATATTATATTCAGTATTCAGTATATTATTATTTATCGAAAACACCTACACAAGACAAACATAATTGTTATTCTAAACAGATTTTTGTATCTGTAATAAGTAATAAAAATAACTTTAATCCGCCGCACAGGTATTTCATAACACTATGCCTAGCGCTACTTTTTAAGCTATCCATTTAAAAACAAAAAAGCTCCTAGTAATCTGTTTTACCATACTCCAAAGCACTATAAAACATAATCCTTTCACTTTGGATGTGCACTAACCCATTAGTCTTACGTTATTAGTGCTATAGAGGCCATCAAAATTTGAAATTTTGTGACAGTATAGTGTCCTTTGGTTGCAACATCGAATAACAAATTGATATTTTAAGTTTTTGTTTAACATGCAGATTTGAAATATGTAATAAGCAAACGTAGTGTCACTTGGAAAAAATATAACTTTATGTTAGACTGGCAACACTGTGAACCTGGTGGAATAATGTCAAACAACGTTCCCCTGTCGATATTTGTGTGCTGCGCGTGAGATTCAAATCAATCATAGCACTGCAAATTGAAGCTATCGTACGCAAAAAATGCTTCACAGGTGTGTCAGAAATCAAACCTGCAAGTTTTCTACTGTAAGGAACTTGTTGTGAGCGTGTGCTGAAGTGAAGTGTAGTGTTCCCCATTAGTTGGTACAACGTTCCTTACTAAAAAAGAATTAGCCATTGAAACAAGAGCAAGAATATGGCTTTATGTAGAGAAAGCTATACAATACGGGAAATAGACGCAAAAGTGAAAATATCTAGCTCATACCATGTTGGGCAAATTTCAATTGAAATAACAATTAATCTGTAAATTTAATTGTTAATTGCAATTGACAATTGAAGTAAGTAATGGTTAACTGTTAATTGCATTTGGTCATTAATAATGGAGAATCAATTGCAATTAATCAATCGATTGAAAGTAATTGCACTGGAACGTAATTGCAATTGAAATTAATTGGCAATTAATTAAATTGCAATTGATTTCCACAGCAATTACTTTCAATTGATTGATCAATTGCAATTCATTTTCACTGATTAATTTTCAATACTGTAGTTCACAGAGGGCGTGAGGCAATGAACACTTTAGCCACGACCAATTGACTCACCATCCATCGTGACCCACTATCCACCGTGATCCACTCTGACCCACCACCATGAACCACTCTCACCCACTGTGACCCACCATAACCCATTGTCATCAACTCTGACCCATGATTTACGCCCTCTTCTCTACTGACTAAAGAGTTTAAACTTGTAATCAAACAAGCCTATGAAATTATCACTCATCGGAGTTTGAATTTCTACGATCAATCGCTCAAGTACCGCTCTATTATAATAACGGTGGATCTGACCTTTCTAATATAAATAAAATAAAGAGTTTGTTTGTGTCCCTCTGTCGATCTGGGGCCTAGACCAAGCTACTCGTGACCAAATTTTGAAAACTTTCGGTCCACTCGTCTGGTCCACAGGCCCCAATCAAGACGAAGAGTTTTTTTTTTAAAATCTCGAACCAGGGGGGGGGTCTCAGGGGGACGTTTACCGCGACCGGCCTGGTGGCCAGACAAGTTGACCGAGAGTTATCAAATTTTGGTTAGGTCCCTTGGTCCAGGGCCCACACCAATTCGAATCGTTTTTGACAAAATTCGAACCAGGGGGTCTCAGGAGGGCGTTTACCGGGACATGTAAAGGTAATAGAAAATGACCGATATTAGTGTCGATTTCATAGTTTTCGCGGTCACTGAGATCAATGGTGAAACTCCGATCGCATTAATTTCCAAATTCACCCTATTCGGCTGCGGCGAAAATATTATACAGAGTGTTTCAAAACATCATTGACAACGTTTGGGAGGTGATTCCTGACATCAAGATAAGACGAAAAGTATAGACCAACCTGGGTGCACAAATGCTTCCTTTCGGAGTTATAGGCTGCCGAAAACATGAAAAAATTAATTTTAAACGTCCATAGCTCTAATACTATGGGACTACCGTAGTCGGGTCAAGACTTCATTTAGGTACTAATATGTGCCCTATCCTAATATCCATGTTTCAGAATCCTGCAGTACTTCCGCAACGATTTCTATAAAGGTAGTTGGTGAGTACTTCAAATTATATGCCAGTAGCCAAGCTGACTCTATAAAAATTGTTGCGTGAGTACCTTAGGATTCTGAAACATGTATTTTTGCATAGTGCAAATACTAGTTTCTAAGTGAAGTCTTGACTCGACAGCGGTAGTTCCCATAGTTTTGGAGCTATAGACCTTTAACTTTCATTTTTTCAAGTTTTCGGCAGCCTATAAATCCGAAAGGAAGCATTTGTGCACCCAGGTTGGTCTATACTTTTTGTCTTATCTTGGTGTCATGAGTCGCTTTCCAAACGTTGTCGGTGTTGTTTTGAAACGCCCTGTATATATTGGTTAATCCTTTTGAATTTATAATGTAAATATGTTAAGAATTTTTTAAAAAATATTTTCGAAATTCATGGTTTATTTTAGAGGTTTTATATTATTATGTACATCAACCACTAATTAAATGAGCTTTGTGTTGTAGAAAAACGAAACAAAGTATGTTTTATCAATTTGAAGCACAATTTTGAAAAAAAGCCCAAAATTTCCCAAGCAAAAAAGCGAAGCAGAAAAAACCACTTTTTCCAAAAAAGCCGTTTTTTTCCGAGGCCTTGCATCTCTAGTCTCGCGTCATCTTAGCCACGTCGGGCTTAGCGTGTAACAGGAGGACCCCTTCCTGATTCAAAAGAGCTGGCTCCAGAGCTTTCAGTTTTTCTTGAACACGGCTCAACTGCTGACAGTACAGTGGCACTGATGCTCTGACCAGCTGGTAGCAGTTCCCGATGCACGATGCCGCGAGAAGTCCACCAAACACACAGGAGGATTTTCTTCTGGTGCAGTGTTGATTTCGTCTGTTTTGGAACCGGTTCATGGGATGCTAACCAATGATGACAGCGCGATGGAGCTTCGTACAGGACCCACTTCTCATCACATGTCAACACCCTGTCCAGAAATGGCTCCTTCCTCAGACAAGACAGCAAAGAAACACAAGTATCTGCTCGCGTTGCCTTCTGGTCCGGAGTAAAATCATGTGAGACCCATCGACCCAACTTGCAGTGCTTCCCAAGTTGATGAAGGTGCTGCAGAAAGATTTTTCTACTCACACTGAATTGTAGTCCCAGTTCCTCACATGTCTGGCCACTGTTCGCCTCAACTGCTGCCTGAAGATAATTTTGAACATGTGTTGGAGTTCCGGCATGTAATGGCTCTTCGACCGTTTCGTCACCGTCCGTAAACTTGTTTAACCACCGCTGCATTGTACGCGTAGCCATGACACCCTCACCAAAGGCTTGGAATATCTTCCGTCCCACTGCAATGGCGTTTGATTCCAGTTTGAACTCGTACAGCACACATGCAGGTAAGACGCTCTGTGGAGATCCCATGTTCACTCTGTCCTTACGCAAGTTCACGGTGTAACTAAACTGTCACATCCAGGTAGAATGTTGGATATATGCACACCAACAACTGACCTTCGCCTTATTTCCATTCGCATTCAACTCACGGTGTGAGGGTCAATTGAACACAGACCTCCACGAAAAGTGACAGAACTTTCTTGGTTATCTTTATACACTATTTACCCTATTTAAGACCATTATTAGGGTTATACCAAGACCTGTGAATGTTACTGTAATACAGTTCTCTAGGAGATAAGATAATGTATTGGTGACCAGGCCCGAAACCAGACAAAAAGGTTGGGGGGGGGGCATGAAAATGTCAGAGGCGCCGAGTCATTAAAAATTCTCTTACAAATATTTAAATGGTGTTTTTTGTATTAATAATAATATTTTGTGTTAATGTCTGTAAGGGGCACGAAAAGTTAAGGGGGTCAAGCCCCTAGCCTACCTCTGGTTGCGGGCCTGTTGGGGACACGACTCCCTCTGTGCGAGATGCACGATTCCCTGTAGGCCCTCCTGTTGCACCAAACTACTGCTTGTGATGTGCTTCCAAATTCTGGTGTGCTTAGGAGCTCAAGTATATGGAATGATCCGTCCTTCATAACTTTGATGTTGCACAGCGGCATATAACCAATCAAGCATACATAAAGAAATGACCTGAGGTCAAACTCGTTGATTTTGCTACAGCAGAATGACAATTTTAATTGACGTTTTGATACAGCTCTATTCAGCATGAACTTCCGAACGAATTTCCATACACAAATCTTCGATACATTTGTTTCTAGTTATGTTATCCATAGGTCCCTTATGATCTCTATTCCGAGGTTTCAAATATGATCTTTTTTTTTTTAAAAAAAAATCTCAGTTTTGTGTCTCTCGGTTATACTGTATGGGATAAACAAGACGCTGATGATAAGAATGAAAGAAATAGAGGAACAAAGAAATCGGGAGGAAATGAGATAATCCCAAGAAAATCCCAAACACGGTGTTTCTCTATCAGAATAACTCACTTTCGCTGAAACAAGGGACCTCACACATCGAAGGTGAACGCTCTGCCACTAAAATATGTTTGTTCCGAGATTCAATTAAAATATAATACAGTTCCATCTTATAGAAAGCCATAGATTCCTATTGATAATATGAGGGTGGATCAGAAACTAACATCACAAAGCCTATACATCCTGTTTCAAAAATAATATACGTATTACGAAGAATTATTTTGTCCAAACTATCGATCCCTGCGCCTCGGCTCGGCTATTGGAGAAACGAATACATAGTCTAGTTTATATTAATAGCCGCTAGATGTCAGTTGTCTTCTGTTTTGCTTGGTAACCGTCATATGTTTAAAATGGCTACTCCGCAGCAGAAATCGTTTTGTGTTCTCGAGTTTGCGAAACGCAATTCCGTGATTACAGTGCAAAGACGTTTCAGGTTGATGTACCAAATTGATTCTCCGAATGGGTGGAACATTCGCAGATGGTATCGACAGTTTATAGATACAGGATGTGTATGTAAAGGAAAGAGTCGTGGCCGCCCTCGTGTTCTTGAAGAAAATGTTGCACGAATTCAAACTGCTTTCCAACGTAGTCCCTCAAAATCAATCCGTCGTTTTCCGAGGCTGTACGAAGACAACTTCATTTTTCAACAAGACGGGGCACCCCCTCACTGAAGTCGCCAAGTGCGTGAATATCTGAATGAAACTCTACCGAACCGTTGGATTGGTCATCAACGAGCTGGAGACTTAGCATGTCTCAGCTGGCCTCCACGGTCACCGGATTTGCCACCCTGTGACTTCTTCCTGTCGGGTTTTGTTAAAGACAACGTTTATATACAACCACTCCTACAGAACCTGGAAGAGTCGAAGAACCGGATCTGTACTGCCATAACATCAGTAACGCAGACATGCTTGCCCGAGTATGGAAGGAATTTGAAAAAATGAAATGAAATGAAATCTTAGTTTTACGTCCCACGGTTATGCCGGTTAGGCTAAAGGAGACGGTGATGATGAGTAATGAATGAAATGGTGGAATGAAGAAAGTGGGAGGAAACGGGAGAACCCCGAGAAAACCCACGCACACGGGGAAGGAATTTGAGTATCGATGTGATATTGTTCGTGTCGCTGATGGAGGACATATTGAACATCTGTAACTTCAACTTTGAACTGTAATTTGAACTTGAGAGTTTCGTAAATATGTGTGTAAAATTTCATATTCGTTAATAAATATATGCATTCGAAATACGTATTCTTTTTGAAACAGGATGCATTTCTGGAGTTTCATTTGTTATAGAGGAATGAGGTCTGTGCGGTAATTGTAATAGATGGAGTAGGCAACTGTGCAGTTTCAGCCACCCGCCACCTATGGCGCTAGTTGTAGGCAAACATAAATGGCGACTCGTTTGGAAAGCTGGTTTCGCGAAGTCCGCTCAGTTATTCAATTTATGTGGGCGAAACATGTAACCGCGGCTGGAATTCACTGGTCCTGCTAAAGGTTTATGGAGAGACGTAATGTCTCGTCAGCATGTCGCAGAATGATGTCGAAAGTTTGCGGCTGGTAGAGAAAACGTCACCGACTAAGACCCAGATCAGATTTAAATACAGCTCGCGTGCAGGAGCTGATTCAGGACAAGGGGGTTACGTTACGGCATCTGATGGCAGAGTTAGGAATGTCATTCGTAAGCGGTCGTTATATTGTGTGCGATATTCTGCAGTATCGGAAAGTATGTTCCCAATGGGTTCCACGCAATCTATCCAACCAACAGAAGAAGAAGAGCATGGGGTTAAGTCTGCAATTTTTGGGAGGGTTTTCCACGGAAGGGAATAGTTTTCTTCGCCGCATTGTTACGGGTGACGAAACATGGATCCGCCATTACAACCCCAGCAGTAAACTGTTACCAAAGGAGTGGAAACACCCCTCCTCTCAAAACAAAGAATTTTAAGGTGTCACAATCTGCCATTACCACCCTTCTTAAACCCCGAACCTCGCTCCAAGTGACTTTCACCTGGTCTCGCACTTGAAGAACCACCTAGGAGGCTGTCACTTCGCTTCAGACGAGGAGACGAAACACTTCGTGACATGAACACGCAAGGACAGGATTTTTACCAGGAGGGAATCTTCAAACTCACCCACGATCCGATAAGTGCACCAAGTGTATATGACGACTATGTCGAAAAATAATTTAATGTATTATCTGTTGGCTGTGTTAGTTATATGAATGATATACATATTTCACTGCAGGCTTTGTAACCTTACTTTATGATCGCTCCTCGTATTCAAAGATATACACGTATACCTTAATACGCATAATATTTTTTTTACTTTCCTATAATATCTTGCTCAAGGAGGATTTAAACACCAAACCCCCCTTTCCGTATGCCACTGTAAGAAAGCGACATATTTTACACCAAGTTTCTGTAATTACGCGAGTATTCTCATTAAGTATTGTTAACTTTCACTATGCTAAAGATAGGTGAGTTTCGTTTCACAATTGACAATCTACGGTAGTTTACTATGTGAATTCAATATTGAAACAGATTACAATAGGGAGTTAATTTGAAGGATATAATCTTTTATCTGACGCCGAATTCATATCAAAACTATTTTCCTGCTATTTCTTACAATTATTAATATATAGGAATCAATATTGAAACCAAAAGTTCTACAATTTCTAACCACTTCTGGTTTCAGTAGATGAGTAAAGTTTAAATTTATTCGTTGCATTCCGATTTCACCTCCTTTATGGAAATAAATAGTAAAACGGGAAGTATAGTCAACATTAAAATTTTCGGTTTTAATTACATATTCTTAAGAATCAGATAAGCTGTGTTCTTCGTTTAGGCTTCCACAATGACTAGTTGTTGTAAATTGTAATTCGACACCTTTTAATCCAGATAACTTCATCATTCTTAATTTGCATATATTTTTGGTCATTTGAACCTTTGACAATAGATTTTATTTTTGTAGAACTGCAGTTCAATTTATTTATATTGTACAATTTGTTTGCTTTTTCCTTACATTTTTTTTCCTTTTAGATGCTGCAAAATTAATGACAATTTCATCAAAAACTCTAACAGATATTTATAATTTGCTCGACGGTTATAGAGAGCATTTGTAGAAAATATTTAAAATTGAAAACGTACTAAAATACAAGTTAAAAACTTAACCTGAAATAGTGATTTGTAATGATACAATTGATCACGCAATTGGTGGTTCATTGCGGATCACAAATCTGACAACTTCCATTATAGCATACACATATTGCAATGTGAAAATTGATCCTTACCAAACAAAACCTAAACACATAAGAAGCAAACGGATACTACTACTACGTTTTTTTGTTGTAATCACTATAATAAAAATGCTTAATAGCTAGCTGATAAGAGATCTGTTCACAAAACGCCTAATCCAAGATGGAACCGTATTAATTAATGCCATGTAAACAAATCTGGATGGAAAACACGATGAGCTCTCACAGTGGAGCTGACCGGTCGATTAGTTCTTTCATGAGCAGTTATTTATGTATACCGAAATATCAAGGATTGTACGTAATCTTGAGAAATGGTAACCAATTATACCCTCAGAAGATTTAATAATAGATAACTTTTATTTGTATATTGTGTGCGTTAATGATAAACTCGTTCAGTTCAATATGATAATGCCTGTATAAATAAAAATTAACGTTACTGTATGTTACTTATCATGTCGAAACTACTGAACACATTCTGGTCATTTTTAGATAATCTTAGCCTCAAACCTAATCAAATTTCTAGCATTTTACTTCGGTGATATTATTATCGTCAGAAGTTATAATTGGAACAAAGAACTTCAAATTGAATTCCTATGGATATTTCCTAACAATGAACATTTCAACAGATAACCACACGAACTGACAAACACCACAAATTTCTTTTGTAACTTTAAAGTAGCCGAGTTTGAAGTACATTCTAGGCGTATACGCCTCTCCAGGTTTAAATATTAAATTACTTACAATTAATTATTATTATGAATGAATTAGTTAATTCATGTCAGTACTGTATATATTTCGAAGTTTTAATATGCAAAACTCATCATTTCTGAAACCCACATAATACCAGATTCTTAGGCATGAAGTAAATGTTGGATTATTAAGAAGTACGAGTAAATTCCATAAAAATGAATAGGAATGACTGGATGAACTATCAAATAGTAAAAACAATATGAGAGAAGTAAACAGGATAACAACACAAATACTATCTGATGCTACAGAAAGGAAGGGCTGGCCACACTACTCCTTTCTTGCATAAAATGTGATCAACATATTAACTTTCATTGGCATTACTCCTTCTCTCATTCTAGGACTAAGTTTGTCCTCTCTCAAGTCGGTCTCCATCACCTAACGAAGACAACAACACTTAAAAAATTGTGTACTCATACTGAGAATCAAAACGAGGACAATGGAAATCAATAATTTCTCCGTTGACGTTTTGGGTCTACAGGTGTGCCTTATTCAATTAATCGATGTGCAAAAAGACAAGCAAAAAAGGGGATTAGAATAACATGCATTGTGTTTATCAATTTAAAACTTCATGCCACTTTACTATGATAGTAACTACAAGAAAGAGACAAAAATTCTGACACTAATGTAAAGTATTTAATATTTCCAATTTATTTTAAATTTAGTGAGTTTCGTATATCTTCGAAAGATTATGAGAGTAGCAATTTTAAATGTGGCAATTAAAAGATCATAATACTATTTATTATGATCTTTTAAATTAATTAATATTAAAAGATCATAATACAATACTATTTATGAGCTGAGTGAGCACAAAAAATGAAATTTCTTATTACAATGGGAAAAGTTGCAAAAGAAATATTTTAATAATATGGAACGCAGTTCCTTGTATTCTTCCAGTGTCTTGGATAAATGAACTCCCCTTCCTAATGAGACTAAGCAATAGGCCGGCCATATTGTATTCACCATAAGTAAATAGTTTACACGGTTAAATAAATAGCAATAAAGATAGTGAGCCAAAGATTTAATACTCAAAGCCAAAAACGATATGAAGAAGAACAATTTTGAGTGAATTGAAGCGTAAAGATTTACACAGATAAAAAGTTGGTTCCTTGAACTCCCTCTTCTTATAATATTCCCGCACACGAACTACCTGATTTTCGAGTTCTCATTCATCTAAGAAATAAATATTTATATATATATATAAAAAAAACAGTGTTGGGTAAGTTACTTGTAAAAATGTAACGCGTTACTTGTCCCCCAAAAGTAAGTGCTACTCTACTTCCAAAGAAACGCGCTACTTTTAGGTCCAAAACTTTGAATATACGTAAAAAAACTACTTCAATTTTCCGTACTAATACTGATACCATTATTATTATTATTATTATTATTATTATTATTATTATTATTATTGCACTTCTGAATCGCATTATGTAGATCCAAGAATAAATTCTTACTTGACAGCAATATTAACATTTTCATATAATGTAACATTGACTAAAATGCCAAACTGTGTTACTCGTAGGGATGGGCACGAACGAGTTTTCTTTGAAACTCGACTCTACCAGACACATTTTAAGATCGATTAGAAAAATCGGATCGAAAAAATTCCTCCAACTTGACTCGAATTCGGGTAGAGTTTAGAGTCGAGTCGAGCCATATCGAGCCAAATCCTGTGTGTAGTTTCAAGTACTCTTTTCAAGTATCCTACATAGACAATATAATTATTATCAATAATATTACTACTACTACAAATTATATTATTACTATAACTAACTAACTAACTCTATGGCCTGTGGAACCCGGAGGTTCAATGCCGCGTTCACAAAAGCTCTCCACTCCAGTTTCTACTTTGTATTCCTATCTCTACGAGATCCATCTTAATATTGTCCTCCCATCTGCGCCTAGGTCTTCCTAATGGTCGTTTTCCGAATGGTCTTCCAGTCAAGATTTTGAAAGCGTTTCAACTTTCTTCCATTCTAGCTACATGACCTGCCCACCTAAGCCTACTAGACTTGACGACCCTAACAATGTTGGGTAAACCGTATAAATTATGTAGTTCCTCGTTATGAAGTTTCCGCCATTCCCCATTCCCGTTCTTCTTGGATCCGAATATTCGTCTAAGGATCTTGTTTTCAAATACTTTCAGTCTATGTTCTTCCCTCAGAGTACGCGACCATGTTTCGCAACCATACAGAACAACAGGCATGATTATCGTTCTGTATATTTTAAGTTTCAAATTTCTCGACAGAATTCGCGACGACAAAAGATTTTGAACCAAAGAGCAACACGAATTCCATGCTTTTAGTCGACATTTAATTTCTTCGTGAATATGATTTTCGTCTGTTAATATTGATCCTAGATATTTAAAAGTATCCACTTTATCAAAAGTATTATTTAATATTTTAACACATCCACAATTTGCCGTATTACGGTCCCGACGCACTTCCACGTATTTAGTTTTTTCTGCATTTAGTTCTAAACCCATGTCCCTGCAAGCGTTTAATAAGATCTCTGTATTTCTTTCTATTGTTCTCCTATCATCCCCTATTAAATTTACATCATCAGCATAAGCCATAACCTGGTGAATACCGTTCAACTCTAGGCCCTGGTTGCTGGCTTTGATAGCGTATTCCAGAACAAAGTTAAATAATAATGGCGACAACGCATCTTCTTGTTTCAGGCCATTTTCGACGTGAAAGCTCGTCGACAAAAATTTTCCTACCCGGACTTTACTTTGGGGTTCATTAAAACACATTTTAATTAATCTAATTAGCTTTCTCGGTATTCCAAGTTCTGTAAGAACGATGTATAATGTTTCTCTCCTAACCGAGTCGTACGCCTTTCTAAAATCAATAAATAGTTGATGTACAGGGGTATTGTATTTCCACTTTTTTTTTTCGAGTAATTGGCGAACGGTAAATATTTGGTCGATAGTTGATCGATTCCGTCTAAATCCAATAATTTCATCTGCGTAGGGGTCAATCTTGCTAATAGAATATTTGAAAGGATTTTGTAGGATGTTGACAGAAGAGAAATGCCTCGCTAATTATTACAGTCAGATTTGTCGCCTTTCTTATGAATTGGAACAATGATTGATTCTTTCCACTCTTGTGGCAATTCTTCCTTGTTCCAGATAAGGAGAATGAGTTTGTGTACCTATCTTGTTCCACAATTTTTCGCCACCAGCTAAAATTAACTCAGCTGGAATTTGATCTACACCCGGAGATTTGTGTTTCTTTAATTTCTTTATAGCGGTTTCTACTTCTATTAGGTTGGGTTCTGGAATAGACGGTTCTGCGGTGTGTACCTCTTTTTCTCCACGCACATTAGTTTTTGGCTGCGTGTTCAGCAAATCGTCAAAGAAATATTTCCATCTAATGTTTTTATTTTTACTATTATCTTCAAGGTCCTTAATTTTAGCTTTCAGAAAATCGCGTTTCTTTGTTGTAAAAGTTTGGAAGTTTCCCGCCTGATATCTGCGAAATTTGTGTAGTTATTTCATTCGGATTTTGTAGCCAACGTAATTTTGCCTGTTTTCTCTTCTCTGCTAGATTAACGCATTCCTGGTCGAACCATTGTCTGTTCCTACGTATTTCCGCGTGTCCCAATTTTTCTTTTGCTGAAATTTTAATGCTATCTCTAATTTCAATCCAAGTATCCTGAACACTAGTACACTCCGAATCTTCTAAAGCCGAAAATCTATTCGAAACTTCAATCTGGTATTCCTCTCTTACCTGGCTCTCTTCTAATTTCTTTAAATTGAATCTCTCCGTTTTCGGACAATGAATATTACCTTTATTCAACGACCAACCTCTCTCGTATTATCGCTGCTACCAGAAGC